>NC_053027.1:154334413-154526945 GCF_003073215.2 Triticum urartu
GGGGGGGGGGGGGGGGGGGGAAGGGGGTGGTTTCCTTTTCTTCTTTTTTTTCTTATTTCCTGTTTTGTTCTTTTCCTTTTAATTATTCTTTGGTTTGTTTTTATTTTACTTTAGTTCTATTATTATGAATCCATGTCCTAAGATAGAATTTCAATTTGGTACACTGTCACAAAAAGTTTGGTGCAATAATAGAATACTTCGCATATTTTTATTATTAAAAAGGCATTTAAATATTTGTTTTAGCTGCTGTTTTATTTACCTTTGAGCATTTAAACATTTTATAAAAATGTGGTTTCATCACCATAATTACCAATGCATTATATGTCACCTCTCGAACATTTTAGTTTTAACTTTTGAAAACCTTTGTTGTTTGCCTTTAAATTTAAATTTGAATTTGAACCATTTTGAACTAACACAAGATTAACAACAGTAACCGAGGTGACGTGGCTTCATTAGCAGGGGTTTACTGTAGGTTAATTACCCGGGCATCACAATTCTCCTCCACTACAAGAAATCTCGTCCCGAGATTTAGGAGGGGAGTAAGGGAAAGACGTGGCTATGAAATTCTATCGAGTCTTCTCGGTCTTGGTTGCTCTTCTCGGAGAGGTTGATCCCTTTCGTTGATGTCTTCATTTCTCTGCTTTAAGTCACCATGATCAAGTCGTCATCCTTTCTTCGGAACTCCAACGTACTTACGAATAGGTAAGAGGCAACTTGGTTACGTCAAAATGCTTATGAGGGAAACAATCTGGGGGTTAACCCATGAATGAGCATAAGACTACCTCTCGAGTTGAACATATAAAATACATCGAGAGTAAGGTATGAAGGTACAATGAGAGGGTCCAAGCGGATAGATAGCTGCTCAAAGTCTGAACCAGAGTGAGAAAGGGGTTCAGAGCAGCGAGAGTAAGTATTGCGTCTGATACCAGAATGGAGCACTAGGAAGGTGGCTCGTGAATTACCTACGAAACCAAGATCAAGGGATAACTTTGTTAACAAGGTGTACAGGAGAGTCAGGTTTCGATCATGTGGAACTGTGGGTTATGGGCCCGCCATGTGGTTAAAAGTAGGAAGGTCGGTGACATCTTGCACGATCATGTAACGCATGTCAGAGTAGGATAGTCTGTCGGTCATGTCGGCAACACATCGGTACCAAGGGTGAGGGACGGAGAGAACCATTTTCCCGCTCGTTGAACGAGGCAGACCAGTAGGCAAAATTCTCGTCCATCGGTGGTTACCGGAATGTCATCAACAAAAGTAACATGGTCTTACTAACAGAGTTGTACACTGAGGTGCTTATAAAAGCAGTGATGTATTACTGCTTAGATCATATAAACCTCAAGAAGGTTAAACAGAACAATGGAAAGGAAAATGTGATTATCAGATTAAACAGAACAATGGAAAGGAAAATGTGTTTAAACACATATTTCAGGGGTATAACCTTCCCAAGAACAAGCAGAGTATGATATCCAAGACCGGATAGAAGGTAGAAAACCACTTAAGTAAGGGGGGAGCTCATGATATTACCCATACAACGGTGTTTGGATAATTGAGCAGGAACATTTAGCATTAGCTTCAATGTTCTTGTTGAAAATCGGAATACCATAGACATGCTTCGAGATAGCATTGACATGGTCAACAGGTGAAAATCAGACTCTGGAGACACAAAGGATCCATCAGGAATAACTTGAAGAATAGGTCTTACAATTCCCTCATGGAAGAAGGGATAACTTTGCTGAAAAGGAATCTATAACAACAAGTCCTCCGGCTAGGTGTGATAGGCATGACATCACCTTACCGATATATAAGGACCAATGTAATAATTCTTGGAAATATGTTCCGACCATCATATCTGACCGAGATTCAGATCTGATTGGTGCCAGGGTGCCTCAGACTCGGGATGCCTGAGAAGAAAAGGTACAACACAATTGACGAGACGACATTGTAAGATTCTCGGGAAATGTACTATGGAAGCGAGTTCCGAAACAAGAGTTCATCATTAATACCAAGGAGAGGATGAAGAGGTGGCTGATGAACTCAGCGACAATTCATTGAGATTTTCAAAAGATGGATTTCCACACTTATGTGAACAAGGAGATAAGATTTGTCGGATCAAATGATATAAGGATGTATGCTCGAGGAAAACATGCACAATTAAGCATTGGTTGAAAAGTGGACCCAAAATATGGTCTTAGGTAGCATGATCAATGTTAGAAAGGTGATTCAACAAGCAATAGTCTAAGAATGAAATATTGACCATTAACTTGAAAGCAATAGGGTTGCTAGAAACACGAACAAGTTTGTGTTGAACGGAAGACAATAAAGTGGTTGATGATAACACAAATCATCGAGGGCAAGGATGGTACTTCTCATCATGAATTCAATTGATATCTTGGAAGGGGTCAAAATGTTGATGATGATCACGACACATTTGTCGAGAGGTTTCAAGAAGATGTAACCGATCGGCAATGACATCAAGTCCATGGAATGATGAAGCGAGAAGTTATTGAAACCATAGGTATGATACAAACTTGAAATCAAGCTTTTCATTCAAGGACAATTGTTATGACAAGGAAGATCGATGTAAGATTAGCTCACCTCGAAAATTTTGCTCCGGGAAGAAGGACCAGGTAGCACAGTTAAAATCGGCATGACAAAGGTATATCCAAGCAGGCTAGGAATGACGTGATCGAGTTTATCACCTCAAGAGTTGATTAATAACGGTGTGGACTTGAGTCAGTTATTGATGTCTTTGAGTGTTTAATAACTCAGAGCCCATGAAAATTTGGAATCAGTGAGAATGTAGCACTTGATGAAGAACTCATAAGAAGTTATGCGGTTCCATGATAATCTTGAGATACCAGGGGGTAATACTCGATGACAGATCAAAGTAGAGGTTGGACTAGGATAATGATTTGCAGAAGACAAGTGCTCAAACTTGCACGAGAAATGGAATCAAGGAGAAACATGGTCGGAACCACGATTGCAAAAGGCCGAATCCCAGATATAAGATGAACTTATAATAAAGGAATAATTAATTTAAGAGAAGTTTTAATGATAATATCTACATCACGTCCATGGGCATGAACACAAAGTTCAAGGTCGACTCCCACTTCTCCAATTCATAACCTTTCATTCACTTCTCACTTTCGAAGAAGTTGTAGTGTTGAAATTTTTATCTAGCAAAACACCAGAAGAGTATGACTCGTGAAAACTTTCGAGTTCACACATATTAAGGAAGGCATAGGTTCAACCCTTCAGGGTATCGTGGAAACATATACCACAAGCTTCAATAGTAAATAACACATACTCGATAGTAGAGCATGGTTGAGAAAGCAGAGGATACAACCTACTAAAGGCATTATGTATCCGAGGAAAGGCTCACAAGCTTATTGAATATGAAGGACATTGTCGGATAAAATCCGACAAAGGGTCTGGTGGTCCACAAGGGATCTGATGTGAGCATCGGCACACAACCAGAGGAAGAAAGAATGCAAGGAGATCCAATTATAGAACAACTAACTAATTCAAAGCTCAATTGCAAAGGAATTATGATTTCCAAATCAAGGGATCAGAAGCAAACGCTCTGATTAAGAATGGATAAGTTGAATAGACTAAGGGGTACATTCAACGACAACTTGATTGGTCGAGGACCAGCTCATGTTCAAAATGACGTCTAAGCCGGAATGATGAATTCTAGGATCTGATTGAGGATTGTGAGCATTCGCAACATATTGAATCAAGTGACTCGAAATGATAGTGACAGAGGACGTCAATGGAGATTACTAGAAGTATGGACTTAACCATAATGCAGGAAGGCGGGGAAACCAAGAGCAATGGGCTGCTGAGGATCTTCAGAAAATCGAATGGTATTTCGAGGACTTTGTAAAACACATGAACAACTGGGGGCGAGCGGATACTCGACAAGAGCGAGGATTTATGCGTAGGGGTATTCACGTGGTAAAGAACTGCAAGGCAGTAAGCTCAAGGGATTCTCGGGACAACAGAGAGTATTTCGGGACATCTTGTAAGAACAAGATCAACGGGGAATGATTGTATGAATGGCAAGTGTATGCAGTTTTCATAGGGGTTGACGATGGAAGGAAATCGCAAATGCGATGGCATAAAGACTTGAGAGAACATCGTAGAGTAACTTCAGAATCTTCTAGTGAAGCAGGCGATCATCTGAGGTGAGGGGCTCTCCGGGAGAAAGTACCTTCAAGAACCTAAAGTTAGTTTTGTTTTTAGCAAAATCATTTAACCCGAATAGAAGAGAGCTCAGAGTCCCAGAGTATAGGTTGGGGAATAAAAGATCCTAATACCACCCAATGGCGACGTGGGCCCATAAGACACACAGCCATGTTAGTAAAAAGTTTTTGCAATGTCTAGACTCGACTTTGGACAAGGAGTGTGGAAGGGGGATTCCTATAGGTAGTCGGCTCTGATACCAACTTGTGACGCCCCCGATTTGACCATACACTAATCATACACGCAAACGTGTATGATCCAGATCAGGGACTCACGGGAAGATATCACAACACAACTCTACAAATAAAATAAGTCATACAAGCATCATATTATAAGCCAGGGGCCTCGAGGGCTCGAATACAAGAGCTCGATCATAGACGAGTCAGCGGAAGCAACAATACCTGAGTACAGACATGAGTTAAACAAGTTTGCCTTAAGAAGGTTAGCACAAACTGGGATACAGATCGAAAGAGGCGCATGCCTCCTGCCTGGGATCCTCCTAAACTACTCCTGGTCGTCGCCAGCAGGCTGCACATAGTAGTAGGCACCTCCCGAGTAGTAGTAGTCGTCATCGACAGTGGCGTCTGGCTCCTGTGCTCCATCGTCTGGTCGCAACAATCGGGTATAGAAAAGGGGGAAAAGAGGGAGCAAAGCAACCGTGAGTACTCATCCAAAGTACTCGCAAGCAAGGAGCTACACTAAATATGTATGCATTGGTATCAAATGGAATATGGCTATCATATGTGGACTGAACTGCAGAATGCCGGAATAAGAGGGGGGAAAGCTAGGCCTTTTGAAGACTACGCTTCTGGTAACCTCCATCTTGCAGCAGGAGAAGAGAGTAGAAGGTAAGTTCACCAAGTAACATCGCATAGCATAATCCTAACCGATGATCCTCCCTTCGTCGCCCTGTGAGAGAGCGATCACCGGTTGTATCTGGCACTTGGAAGGGTGTGTTTTATTAAATATCCGGTTCTAGTTGTCATAAGGTCAAGGTACAACTCCGGGTCGTCCTTTTAGCGAGGGACACGGCTATTCGAATAGATCAACTTCCCTGCAGGGGTGCACCACATTTCCCAACACGCTTGATCCCCTTTGTCCGGACACACTTTTCTGGGTCATGCCCGGCCTCGGAAGATTAACACGTCGCAGCCCTACCTAGGCACAACAGAGAGGTCAGCACATCGGTCTAAATCCTATGGCGCAGGGGTCTGGGCCCATCGCCCATTGCACACCTGCACATTGCGTACGTGGCCGGTGAGCAGACCTAGCAACCTCCATTACAAAGGAAGTTGCGTTACGCGGTCCAACCCGGCGCGTGCCACTCAGTCGCCGATGTCACGAAGGCTTTGGATAATACCACAACATCGAGTGCCCATAACTGTCCCCGCGTAGATGGTTAGTGTGTATAGGCCAGTGGCCAGACTCAGATCAAATACCAAGATCTCGTTAAGCGTGTTAAGTATCCGCGAACGCCGACCAGGGCTAGGCCCACCTCTCTCCTAGGTGGTCTCAACCTGCCCTGTCGCTCCGCCTCAAAGTAACAGTCGGGGGCCATCGAGAACTCAGGCCCACCACTACCTGGATGGAGCCACCTGCCCCTTCAGCACCCATCTCCGAACAGTATCATAAGTAATGTAACAGTATAAGTATATATCATATGCCCATGATCACCTCCCAAAGTGATCACGGCCCAGTAGTATAGCATGGCAGACGGACAAGAATGAAGGACCACTGATGGTAAACTAGCATCCTATACTAAGCATTTAGGATTGCAGGTAAGGTATCAATAGTGTAGCAACAATGACAAGCTATGGAACAGAATAGGATTAACGGAAAGCAGTAACATGCTACACTACTCTTATGCAAGCAGTATAGAGGAGAGTAGGCGATATCTGGTGATCAAAGGGGGGGGCTTGCCTGGTTGCTCTGGCAAGAGAGAGGGGTCGTCAACACCGTAGTCGTACTGGGTAGCAGCGGCGTCGGTCTCAGTGTCTAGCGAGAGAAGAGGGGGAAGAAACAATAAATATAATGCAAACAAATGCATGATGATGCATGACATGACAAAGCGTTATGCTAGGTGTGCCCTAACGCAGTACGAGGTGGTACCAGTGAAGGGGAAAAACATCCGGGAAGGTATTCCCGGTGTTTCACGTTTTCGGACAGATGAACTGGAGGGGGAAAGTTGCGTGTTTGCTATGCTAGGGATGCATGGCGGACGAACGGGCTGCGTATCCGGATTCGTCTCGTTGTTCTGAGCAACTTTCATGTATAAAGTATTTTCATCCGAGCTACGAATTATTTACTATGATTTTTCGAAGATTTAAAAGACTTTCTAATTTCTGGATTTAATTTAATTCGAAATTAAATTTGTATTTAAATGTATGGGTACACAGGAAGTGTACCCAGAGTGTGCCTAAGGGGCTGACAGGTGGGGCCCTGGTCAAATGTCTAGTCAGCGTTTGACTGGACCATTGACTGGTCAAAAGGGGCCATGGGACCCGCATGTCATTGATACATGTTTTTCTAAACAACATTCGATTAACTAAACTGGCTGATTAGGTTAGTAAGCAGGTTAATTAAGTTAACTAATTAACTTACTAATTAATTAATTAACAATTATTATTTAATTAATCTTCTTTTTTGCTTTATATCTGGGTGTGGGCCCCATATGTCATAGTCCCGGGAGATTAACGGGGTGGTTAACTGGGCGCCTGGGCAGGGTTTAACGGGCGGTGGCGCCATGCGGGCACACACCCAGATCGACGGGAGGGGGCGCCGGCTATGGGCGCGGCAAGGCTGGCCGCCGGAGGTGGCAGTGGCGGCGCCGGGGCGTAGGAGCAGAGGCGGGGGCGACGAGGTTGCAGCAGCGCCGGCGAGGCGGCGCATCGGCAGCAGTAGCAAGGGGGCGGCGCGGAGAGCAGCGAGGGAAGCCTGAGCATGGGGGCAGCGGCGCGGGATGGCACGGCCAGGCGGAGGCCGGCGGCAGTAGCAGTGTTGTTCGCAGGCTGCCAAGGCCACGCGTAGACGGCCGCGCGGGGCGGCGAGGTCGCGGGCGGGCAGAGCTGGCCGCAGACGACAGCGGAGCGCTCGCGGGGGCCGGCCGGACGGCGTGTGGGCGCGGCCCGTGGCGACGTGCGTGTGCAGCGCAGGGGTATGGCGAGCGGCGTGGTGAACGCGGGGAAAGAGGAGGGGCGGCTCACATCGTTGCAGGGGTTTAGGGGGTCGACGAGGCATGAGGTAGCGACGCGGGGAGGGGGCGAGGAGGCCACGGCGAGGTCGAGGTCGGCAGGCCAGATCCGGCGAGGACGCGAGCGACGCGGGCTCCGTGCGGCGTCAGCGGTAGGGGCGTGCGGCAGGGGCGGCGTCCTACTAGCGGTCGCCAGTGACATCGGGAGGCAGGGCACTCCAGGCGGCGGCGATGGGCGCCCGATCCCGATTGGATCGGGCGAGAGGGAGAGACGAGGGAGTGGGGGAGAGTGGGTGCGGTCGTGGGGAGTGGGGGGAGTGCGGTTAGGGTTTGGGGGAGTGGGAGAGGCCTATGTAGGCCAGAGGCATGGGCCGGCCTGGTCAGTTGGTTGGCCGGCTGGGCCGGTTGGCCCAGTGGGGGGGAAGGGGGTGGTTTCCTTTTCGTCTTCTTTTTTCTTATTTCCTGTTTTGTTCTTTTCCTTTTAATTATTCTTTGGTTTGTTTTGATTTTACTTTAGTTCTATTATTATGAATCCATGTCCTAAGATAGAATTTCAATTTGGTACACTGTCACAAAAAGTTTGGTGCAATAATAGAATACTTTGCATATTTTTATTATTTAAAAGGCATTTAAATATTTGTTTGAGCTGCTGTTTTATTTACCTTTGAGCATTTAAACATTTTATAAAAATGTGGTTTCATCACCATAATTACCTATGCATTATATGTCACCTCTCGAACATTTTAGTTTTAACTTTTGAAAATCTTTGTTGTTTGCCTTTGAATTTGAATTTGAACCATTTTGAACTAACACAAGATTAACAACAGTAACCGAGGTGACGTGGCTTCATTAGCAGGGGTTTACTGTAGCTTAATTACCCGGGTGTCACATACATGCTACAAGAACATATCATGGCAAAGCAAGGCATGGCATGAAGCTACTCAAAGCATATAACAAAAGTCCCTTAGTGACCATGAGCCAAAAGGTATCATAAAATACAATTGCAAGCATGTGAACATAGCAAAAACATAAACAGATTCAGACTTAGTGAAAAACTGGAGCATGGCAAAATAGTTAACGAGTAGGCATGTTTACGAACTCGATGCACTCACTACGAGGCATTGGATGACAAACTAAGCATACACCCAGCAAATAGACATGGCATAGAAGCTAGGAATGGCAAGAACAACAACATAGCATGCACGGATCAACTACAACAAGCTCGGCAAAATTGCTAAACATGTTAACAATCTGCCAGGAACGTTTTAGCAAAAGTAGAGCTCGATTGACTCAAGCTAGGGTGCTCCATAATTGCAAACAAATACATGGATGGATAGAGCATCACAATATCTACAAAACATCCTTACTGATCATGCTCAAAAGAGGCACGGATCACTAGGAAACAACATGAACATATGGCATAAAAATAATAACAGGGCAAAGACTTAGTGAAATTCTAAGTCCCTGAAATCAGCATCATTGAGTAAGCTACTTTGCATGCTTGTGCTAGTCACCACAAAGATCACAAAAATACATGGCATACACCCTTGTAAAGATGGCATGGCATTCTACAAAACACATGTAGAGCTCAAGATCATAGCATGCACACATTAATCATGGCAAAAATGACAAAAGTGCATTTGCTGAAACAGATCTGAAACTATCCTCACATAGCCCTCTTCCAACAGCATTTCGGGCATCAAGATGAGCTCAAATGAAAATGATGCAATGAGATGAAATGATGTACTCGTCGAGACGAACATTTTGATATGCTACACGCACGAATCGGAGCCACGGTAACAGAGTTATGATGCGTCAAAGTATGCACAAAATTAGGGTTTCGGGGAGAAAATTAGGTCAACCTCCCGATCTAGATCTGGATCCAGTACTGTAGCTGGCGGCGCGCGCGACCCGAGGATGGCCGGCCGGAGTTTCTCCGGAACAGGGCTCATCGTCGCCGGAGGTCGAGGCGGCCGGAGGAGAGGTGGCCGGAGGAGGACACCGGGCTTGCGGCGCGGTGGCGGTGCTCGGCGCTCGCTGGAGACGAGCGAGTCGGCGGGGCGGCGTCGGCCGATGAGGAGGCGGCGGTTGCGGTCTTCGACGCGGGCAATGGCGCGCGGCGGCTCCGGGCGGCTCGGCCGGCCGGTCGCGGGGAAGAAGACGGCGTACGCGGGCGTGTGGCTTCGGGCCGCGGGGGCCTCCCGCGGGCTGAGCGGGCCGGGCGGCGGCGCGGCAAAGTGGGGCGTCAGGCGGGACAAGTGTCGGCCCCTGATTGGCTGGCGGTGGCGGCGGACGTTGTCCAACATGGGCTGGACACATCCGGTGCGCGGATGAGCGGAATTTTTAGGGTTAGGGTGGAAGAAGATCCAGGAATGAAATGGAGGGGCCTTTATATAGGGGTAGAGGGAGCTAGGAAGATCCAAATGAGGTGCGGTTGGCGGCCACACGATCGTGATCGAACGAACTAGATGATGGAGGAGGTTTATGTGGGTTTTGGGCCACTTTGGAGGGGTGTTGGGCTGCAACACACACGAGGCCTTTTCGGTCCCTCGGTTAACTGTTGGAGTATCAAACGAAGTCCAAATGGCCTGAAACTTGACAGGCGGTCTACCGGTAGTAAACCAAGGCTGCATGACAAGTCTCGGCCCAACCCGAAAATGTTTAACACCCACACACGAAAAGAGGTAGAAAGGGACACCGGAGGAGATAGGAGCGCCGGAATGCAAAACGGACAACGGGGAAAATGCTCGGATGCATGAGACGAACACGTATGCAAATGCAATGCACATGATGACATGATATGAGATGCATGACAAAGACAAAACACACGGAGACAACAACCCGACAACGAGGAAATAACATAACTTAGTGCCAGAAAAGGAAAGAGTTGGAATCCATATAAGGTGAATTACATCCAGGGTGTTATAACATCCGTGACAAGTAGACCGAAACGATTCTGCATCACTACTATTACTCCACACATCGACCGCTATCCAGCATGCATCTACGGTATTAAGTTCATAACAACAGAATAATGCTTTAAGTAAGATGACATGATGTAGAGGGATAAACTCATGCCATATAATACAAACCCCATCTATTTATCCTCGATGGCAACAATACAATACGTGCCTTGCTGCCCCTGCTGTCACTGGGAAAGGACACCGCAAGATTGAACCCAAAGCTAAGCACTTCTCCCATTTCAAGAAAGATCAATCTAGAAGACCAAACCAAACTGATAATTCGAAGAGACTTGCAAAGATAACCAATCATACATAAAAGAATTCATAGGAGATTCAGATATTGTTCATAGATAAACTTGATCATAAACCCACAATTCATCGGATCTCGACAAACACACCGCAAAAGAAGATTACATCGAATAGATCTCCAAGAGAATCGAGGAGAACTTTGTATTGAGATCCAAAGAGAGAGAAGAAGCCATCTAGCTAATAACTATGGACCCGAAGGTCTAAAGTAAACTACTCACACATCACCGGAGAGGCCATGGAGTTGATGTAGAGGCCCTCCGTGATCAATGCCCCCTCCGGCGGAGCTCCGTAAAAGGCCCCAAGATGGGACCTCTCGGGTACAGAAGGTTGCGGCGGTGGAATTACGTTTTTGTGATGCTCCTGGATGTTTGGGGGGTACGTGGATATATATAGGAGGAAGAAGTATGTCGGTGGAGCAACGAGGGGCCCACGAGGGTGGAGGGCGCGCCCAGGGGGGTAGGCGCGCCCCCTGCCTCATGGCCTCCTCAATTGTTTTTTGACGCCCACTCCAAGTCTCCTGGATCACGTTTGTTGAGAAAATCACGTTCCCGAAGGTTTCATTCCGTTTGATATTCCTTTTCGATGGAACTCTAAAATAGGAAAAAAAACAACAATTTGGGTTGGGCCTCTGGTTAGTAGGTTAGTCCCAAAAATGATATAGAAGTGTAAAATAAAGCCCATTAACATCCAAAATAGATAATATAATAGCATGGAGCAATCAAAAATTATAGATACGTTGGAGACGTATCAAGCATCCCCAAGCTTAATTCTTGCTCGTCCTCGAGTAGTTAAATGATAAAAGAAAGAATTTTTGATGTGGAATGCTTTCTAACATATTTCTCAATGTAATTTTTCTTTATTGTGGCATGAATGTTCAGATCCGAAAGATTCAAGATAAAAGTTTAATATTGACATACAAATAATAATACTTCAAGTATACTAACTAAGCAATCATGTCTTCTCAAAATAACATGGCCAAAGAAAGTTATCCCTACAAAATCATATAGTCTGGCTATGCTCTATCTTCACCACACAAAATATTTAAATCATGCACAACCCTGATAACAAGCCAAGCAATTGTTTCATACTTTTGATGTTCTCAACTTTTTCAATCTTCACGCAATACATGGGCCTGAGCCATGGACATAGCACTATGGTGGAATAGAATGGTGGTTGTGAAGAAGACAAAAAGGAGAAGATAGTCTCACATCAACAAGGCGTATCAACGGGCTATGAAGATGCCCATTAATAGATATAAATGTGAGTGAGCAGGGATTGCCATGCAACGGATGCACTGGAGCTATAACTATATGAAAGCTCAACAAAAGAAACTAAGTGGGTGTCCATCCAACTCGCTTGCTCATGAAGACCTAGGGCATTTTGAGGAAGCCCGTCATTGGAATATACAAGCCAAGTTCTATAATGAAAAATTCCCACTGGTATATGAAAGTGAAATCATAGGAGACTCTCTATCATGAAGATCATGGTGCTACTTTGAAGCACAAGTGTGAAAAAAGGATAGTAGCATTGTCCCTTCCCTCGTTTTCTCTCATTTTTTGGGCCTTCTCCTTTTTATGGCCTTTATTTTTTTTCATCCGGAGTCTCTTCCCGACTTGTGGGGGAATCATAGTCTCCATCATCCTTTCCTCACTTGGGACAATGCTCTAATAATGATGATCATCACACTTTATTTACTTACAACTCAGGAATTACAACTTGATACTTAGAACAAAATATGACTCTATGTGAATGCCTCCGGCGGTGTACCGGGATGTGCAATGATGCATGAGTGACATGTATGAAGAATTAGGAACGGTGGCTTTGCCACAAATACGATGTCAACTACATGATCACGCAAGCAATATGACAATGATGAAGCATGTCATAATAACGAAACGATGGAAAGTTGCATGGCAATATATCTCGGAATGGCTATGGAAATGCCATAATAGGTAGGTATGGTGGCTGTTTTGAGGAAGGTATATGGTGGGTGTATGATACCGGCGAAAAGTGTGCGGTATTAGAGAGGCTAGCAATGGTGGAAGGATGTGAGTGTGTATAATCCATGGACTCAACATTAGTCATAAAGAACTGATATACTTGTTGCAAAAATCTACAAGTTATAAAAGAAAAGTATTACGCGCATGCTCCTAGGGGGATAGATTGGTAGGAAAAGACCATCGCTCGTCCCCGACCTCCACTCATAAGGAAGACAATCAATAAATAAATCATGCTCCGACTTCATCACATAACGGTTCACCATGCGTGCATGCTACGGGAATCACAAACTTCAACACAAGTATTTCTCAAATTCACAACTACTCAACTAGCATGACTCTAATATTACCATCTCCATATCTCAAAACAATTATCATGTATCAAACTTCTCATAGTATTCAATGCACTTGTATGAAAGTTTTTATATTATTCCTAAAAGAAAATTTCCATGTTGTTCTAAAGGACTCTCAAAATAATATAAGTGAAGCATGAGAGATCAATTATTTATATAAAACAAATCCACCACCATGCTCTAAAAGATATAAGTGAAGCACTAGAGCAAAAACTATATAGCTCAAAAGATATAAGTGAAGCACATAGAGTATTCTAATAAATTCCGAATCATGTGAGTCTCTCTCAAAAGGTGTGTACAGAAAGGATGATTGTGGTAAACTAAAAATCAAAGACTCAAATCATACAAGACGCTCCAAGAAAAATGCATATCATGTGGTGAATAAAAATATAGCTCCAAGTAAAGTTACCGATAAACGAAGACGAAAGAGGGGATGCCTTCCAGGGCATCCCCGAGCTTAGGCTTTTTGGTGTCCTTGAATTTTACCTTGGTGTGCCATGGGTATCCCCAAGCTTAGGCTCTTGCCACTCCTTGGTCCATAATCCATCAAATCTTTACCCAGAACTTGAAAACTTCACAACACAAAACTTAAATAGAAAATCTCGTGAGCTCCGTTAGCGAAAGAAAACAAAACACCACTTCAAGGTACTGTAATGAACTCATTCTTGATTTATATTGGTGTTAATCCTACTGTATTCCAACTTCTCTATGGTTTACAAACTCTTTTACTAGCCATAGATTCATCAAAATAAGCAAACAACACACGAAAAACAGAATCTATCAAAAACAGAACAGTCTGTAGTAATCTGTAGCTAACGCAAACTTCTGGAACCCCAAAAATTCTAAACTAAATTTCTGGACGTGAGTAATTTATCTATTAATCATATGAAAAAATAATTAACTAAATATCACTTTCTAAATAAAAATGGCAGCAATTCTCGTGAGCGCTAAAGTTTCTGTTTTCTACAGCAAGATCAAAAAGACTTTCCTCAAGTCTTCCCAACGGTTCTACTTGGAACAAACACTAATTAAACACAAAAAACACAACCAAAACAGAGTCTAGATAAATTATTTATTACTAAACAGGATAAAAAGCAAGGAATAAAAATAAAATTGGGTTGCCTCCCAACAAGCGCTGTCGTTTAACGCCCCTAGCTAGGCATAAAAGCAAAGATAGATCTAGGTATTGCCATCTTTGGTAGGCAGTCCATAAGTGGCTCTCATAATAGATTCATATGGTAAATTAACCTCTATTTTTAGGTAAGTGTTCCATGCATTTCCTTAATGTAAATTAGAATTTAATACTCCTTCCTTCATATCAATAGTTGCACCAATCGTTCTAAGGAAAGGTCTACCAAGAATAATAGGACATGAAGGATTGCAATCTATATCAAGAACAATGAAATCTACGGGCACATAGTTCCTATTTGCAACAACAATAACATCATTAATTCTTCCCATAGGTTTCTTAATAGTGGAATCCGTAAGGTGCAAGTTTAAATAACAATCATCAAATTCACGGAATCCTAGCAGATCACATAAAGTTTTTGGAATAGTGGAAATACTAGCACCCAAATCACACAAAGCATAGCATTCATGATCTTTAATTTTAATTTTAATAGTAGGTTCCCACTCATCATAAAGTTTTGTAGGGATAGAAACTTCGAACTCAAGTTTTTCTTCATAAGATTGCATCAAAGCATCAACGATATGTTTAGTAAAGCTTTATTTTGACTATAAGCATGAGGAGAATTTAGCACGGATTGCAACAAGTAAATACAATCTATCAAAGAGCAATTATCATAATTAAATTCCTTGAAATCCAAAATAGTGGGTTCATTGATATCTAAAGTTTTGACCTCTTCAATCCCACTTTTACCAATTTTTGCATCAAGATCTAAAAACTCCGAATTTTTGGAAAGCCTTCTAGCTAAAGGTGGCTAATATTCAGTCCCATCATTATCAAGATTCATATTGCAAAACAAAGATTTAATAGGAGACACCTCATTAACTTTTAGATCTTCATCTTTATTTTCATAGAAACTAGAAGAACACGCTTTCACAAAGAAATCTTTCTTAGCACGCATCCTAGCGGTTCTTTCTTTGCACTCATCAATGGAAATTTCAAAGAATCAACATCAAGAGAAATTCTATCAACATTCCTAGCCAATTCATCAACTTTAAGCAATTTTTCTTCAAGCAAAGCATTGAAATTCTTTTGCAAATTCATAAACTCCTTAACACTAGTCTCAAATTCAGAGGACATCTTATTAAAATTTCCATAAGAATTGTTGTAGGAATTACCATAATTATTAGAGGAATTACTAGGAAACGGCCTAGAATTAAAATTACCTCTATACGCGTTGTTACCAAAATTGTTCCTACCAACAAAATTCTCATCCATAGATTCATTATTATTCTCAATCAAAGTAGACAAAGGCATATCATTAGGATCAGTAGGAGCACTCTTATTAGCAAACAATTTCATAAGTTCATCCATCTTTACACTCAAAACATAAATCTCTTCAATTGCATGCACTTTTTTACTAGTAGATCTTTCAGTGTGCCATTGAGAATAATTAACCATAATATTATCTAGGAGTTTGGTAGCTTGTCCTAAAGGGATTTCCATAAAAGTGCCTCCCATGGCCGAATCTAAAAGATTTCTAGAAGCAAAATTCAATCCGGCATAATAATTCTGTATAATCATCCATAAATTCAAACCATGTGTAGGGCAATTACGTATCATTAATTTCATCCTCTCCCAAGATTGTGCAACATGTTCATGATCAAGTTGCGTAAAATTCATAATATCGTTTCTAAGAGAGATGATCTTAGCGGGAGGAAAATACTTAGAGATAAAAGCATATTTGCAATTATTCCATGAATCAATACTTTTTTTAGGCAAAGACGAAAACCAAGCTTTAGCACGATCTCTAAGCGAAAACTGAAATAGCTTAAGTTTAACAATATCATTATCCACATCTTTCTTCTTTTGCATATCACACAAATCAACAAACTTGTTTAGATGGGTAGCGACATCTTCACTAGGAAGGCCGACGAATTGATCTTTCATGACAAGATTCAACAAAGCAGCATTAATTTCACAAGATTCAGCATCGGTAAGAGGAGCAATCGGAGTGCTAAGAAAATCATTGTTGTTGGTATTGGCAAAGTCACACAATTTAGTATTGTCTTGAGCCATCGTGACAAGCAAGCAATCCAACACATGAGCAAACAAGAAGCAAGCGAAAAAGAGGCGAACGGAAAAAGAGAGGGCGAATAAAACGGCAAGGGTGAAGTGGGGGAGAGGAAAACAAGAGGCAAATGGCAAATAATGTAATGCGAGTGATAAGAGTTTGTGATGGGTACTTGGTATGTCTTGACTTGTGCGTAGACTCCCCGACAATGGTGCCAGAAATGGCTCGTTGTCGGGTGTCAAATCTTGACTTGACTTGGCGCGAATCTCCCCGGCAACGGCGCCAGAAATCCTTCTTGCTACCTCTTGAGCACTGCGTTGGTTTTCCCCTGGAGAGGAAAGGGTGATGCAGTAAAGTAGCGTAAGTATTTCCCTTAGTTTTTTAGAACCAGGGTATCAATCCAGTAGGAGATCACGCTCGAGTCCCACGCACCTACACAAACAAATAAGAACCTCGTAAACCAACACGATAAAGGGGTTGTCAATCCCTTCAAGGTCACTTACGAGAGTGAGATCTGATAGATTTGATAAGATAATATTTTTGGTATTTTTATGATAAAGAGAAGTAAAGATGCAAAGTAAAATAAACGGCAATAGAAATAGATAAGTGTTGGAAGATTAATATGATGGAAGATAGACCCGGGGGCCATAGGTTTCACTAGTGGCTTCTCTCAAGAGCATAAGTGTAGCGACCCGACTCGGTAAGAGTCGAAG
This sequence comes from Triticum urartu, assembly GCF_003073215.2. Lineage (NCBI taxonomy): Eukaryota > Viridiplantae > Streptophyta > Magnoliopsida > Poales > Poaceae > Triticum > Triticum urartu. Next base: position 154,351,387 of record NC_053027.1, read on the forward strand.
TCTCTGTGCTTACCGTGCTAGTCCCTGGATCGACTTGCTAGCACACACAGTACTCGATGAAATAACAGAAATAACACACATCTCTTTATTACATCGATAGTCCAAGAGCAATACATTTATTACAAAATAGGGCATAGAGCCAATAAGCAAATACTGCGGAAGCAAAGAAGTAAATGAGTCCAACTCCACGAGCAAGGTTGAGTGTAGAACATCGACCTATCACACCTTAATCCTCGTCGGATATATCTGCAACGTGATAAGTTGTGGTCAAATGGGTCAGTACATTGAATGTATTGGCAAGTCACATCATAGTGTAATGAACCTACTGTTACATGCAATTTGGCTGGTGGAAAGCTCTAAGTTTAGTTTTTTGCATAAAGCTAGTTTTTCCCTATTAGAAAAGATGTTATTCTACTACTACACATTTGCATAAGATGAGTTGGCAAACCCAACTCCATCCGTTCCCAAGTTTCATTTAAAAACCCAACTGTTTAATTAAAGGTGAGGAGATCTCCCGGCATTTCCACTACTAGATGCTCAAGTTGTCCGTAACTGGGGACACGGCTAATTGATTAGGTTGAAACTCTACAGAGGTTGTGCACTTTTCCCCACAAGACTCGACCACCTCCATGATCGGAAGATCGAGACATAGCCTTTAGAAAATGTTCCCCCTTAACCCACGGATACACCTACATCATTCTACATCTGCTAGCCCATCCCGGAAGGGGTCACACTAACTACTCAACTAAGCCAGAGCCCATATTGGCTTGTGGCTGCACACATAAGCTTCTAGACATGGTAATATGATTGATCTCTTTGATCCCGAGCGGACGGTCCACTAGTGGTGCACCACCATGATTTCCCATGCGTGCCCCACTGTACTTCACTACCATTCCCACAAGTTTCCGCCCAGGTAGTTCATTAATTAACTTAGGTCCTATTTACTACATTGTCACTCAAACTTTATAATGATCACTTCCCAATCTACGTCTACTTAGCATAGCAACATAAAGTAAAACGATGGTGACAAAGTTATAAGGTTCAAACCTACCTCAATGAACAACTGGGTGAAAAGCAAAGTCATGCGGCACTAGTTTCCTACGATGCAGTCCTACCGCAAAGAACTAAGTGCATAATAAAAACATAGGTAATGAAACATGATCAAGATGCAACTTGCCTTGGTACTGCTGGTTGAATTCTAAAGACTAATAATATTCTGCTTCGCACTCCAGGCAATCTATCGCAAAGAAGATAAACAAACATTCCAGAGAGCTAAAAGAACATGCATAGCAAAAAGTCTCGAAAAAACCAAATGAACATACAACACACTAAGCTACTACAGAAATATTCTAAGTGCAAAACAACATAGGCATATGGTTCAAAGAGTGACGTGAAAATTATTGTGCATACTATGCATACTAGTAAAACTATTAAAGGGCATATTCTAGTGTGTGAAAATTATTGTGACAAAGGTCCAGGTGATAGGGTTTTGCTACGGTGTCAGCATGCAAAAGGAATCAACTTAATCGGAGCTACGGTTTGGGAGATATGGCCATATGAAGTTCGAATTCGAATCTGAATAAATTCAAATTTGAATCTGACAAAAGTTTGCGAAAATTATACTACTAGATAGAGCTAAACAATACGAAGAATTTGCCGCTGGTTTCATCGAGTTTGGATCTACGGTTTAAAAGTCATGGCTAATCTAAGATCAGGGACTAATCTGCTATTTACAGGGACTAAACGGTGAAGAAAAACTACCACAAATAGGTCCCTGGCCACGTGGCGGCTCCTGGCTGGCCGAGCAGCATCCACTGCGGAGGCTATACGGCGAACGGCCGCTAAATAAGAAAAAAAACAACGGCGATGGCTAATTAAAGAAAAATCGACGCTCGGTTTAAATAAACCGCACGGTCTAAGGGAACCGCGGTTAACCGCGTACCTCTTCGCAAAATAAAAAAACGGACCTAATCTAATCTGGGTCGTCCAAGGTAGATCGAACGGGCGAGGGTGGGGTGGTGGCTCACAGTGGGTGGTGGTGATGGCCGGCGACGATGAAGACGGCGGCGCGGCGTCGGTGACGGAAGGGGCGGCGGCTGCGGTGGTCCTCGGCGTCGGGGAAGAAGACGGGGATGTGCGGTGTGGCTTGGGCGTCCGGATGGTGGCGTCGGGGTGCGTCGGCAGCGTCCGAACGGGGCGGGGCGAAGGCGGCGGCCTTCGGTGCTCTGGCGGCTCCGGCGTCGATGGTGCGGCGTCTTCGACGGAACCTAGGCGAGGAAAAGGTGTCAAACGGGTGCGCTTTGCCGCGGGGAGCCATTTGACGAAGAAGGGGAAGGCCATGGTGGCTTACTGGCGACGGAAGGGATGACGGAGCGGTGCGGCTCCGGCGAGATGCAAACGGTGATAGCGGCGGCTATGGGCGGCGTGGGGAGAAGCGGGACGGCGAGGTCGACTGAGGGTAGACCGGGGCATTTATAGGCGAGGGGAGGGCGTGCGGGTGCCGTGGATATGCATTATCCGTGAGGGCCTCGCCCGGCGGTTGCGGGAGTGTGGCAGCGAGCTCACCCGTGCAGGGAAAGTGGGAGGTTGGGGGAGATGAGGTGGAGCGAGCGAGGGGGCCTGCGAACGGTCGACCGGTGCGGAAGGTTTCGGGCGCGCGGGCGGCCTTGGGCCGAAATGGCCAGCTGGGCCAGTCGGGCGCTCCTGGGCCGAACCCAGTTTTAGTCCAGGCTGCGTGTGTGTGTGCGTGTGTGTGTGTGTGTGTGTGTGTTTTAACTGGAGACTAAAGTGCTCATAACTAATTCAATTTAATTAATAAAAACACCTAATTAATTTCTAAAATAACTACATAATATTTAGAGCCTAATGAACATTAACTTAAGCACAAAACATTTTGAAAATAATTTTCCTAATGCAACTAATGCACCTTTTGCAAATAAAATAAATACCAATCAACTCCAAAACTTAAAGTAATATTCAAAATAAAATTTCCTACTCTTTTTATATTTTGAGGAAGTCATCTTATCCCCTCTCATTTGTTTTTCTCGAGTGGAAAACTATTATTTGAATATTTCAAAAATTCCAAAATGCAAAGAAATATGAGATGCATTGAATGATTCTATTAACATCCAAATTTAATAAATTTGGGATGTTACAAACCTACCCCCCTTAAGATGAATCTCGTCCTCGAGGTTCGGGTTGGCCAGCAAAAAGGTGCGGATGGTCCTGCCTAAGATCTTCCTCTCGTTCCCAAGTGGCTTCCTCCTCGGTGTGGTGACTCCACTAAACCTTGCAGAACTTGATGATCTTAGTACGAGTGATTCTCTCTGTAGTCTCAAGAATCTTAATAGGCTTCTCCTCATAAGTCAAATCATTCTCCAACTGAATTGCCTCGAGTGGCACTGTATCTCTCAAAGGAATGTCCGCCATCTCTGCATGACACTTCTTCAGCTGGGAAACATGAAACACATCATGAACTCCCGACAAAGCCTCTGGTAATTCCAACTGGTATGCAACCTCTCCTCTACGTTCCAGAACTTTGTATGGTCCCACAAATCGTGGTGCTAACTTTCCTTTGACTCCAAATCTTTTAATACCTCGAAGTGGAGACACTCGAAGATATGCTCTATCTCCCACTTCATAGATCACTTCCTTGCGTTTAGCATCGGCATAACTTTTCTACCTTGACTGGGCTATCTTAAGTCTGTCACGAATCAATTTGACCTTCTCCTCAGAATCCCTGATCAAATCAGGTCCAAACAACTTGCGATCTCCAACTCCATCCCACATGAAAGGTGTCTTGCATTTCCTTCCATACAATGCCTCAAAAGGGGCCATCTGCAAACTGGCTTGGTAGCTGTTGTTGTATGAGAACTCTGCGTAGGGAAGTTATCATCCCAACTAGACCCATAGTCTAGCGCACACGCTCTCCACATGTCCTCTAGAATCTGATTGACTCTCTCTGTCTGCCCATCAGTCTGTGGGTGGAAGGTTGTACTAAACTCTAGCCTGGTACCCAAAGTTTCGTGTAATTGTTTCCAAAACTTTAAGGTAAACTGTGTTCCTCTATCTGATGCGATGCTCCTTGGAACTCCATGCAGACATACGATCCTGGTCATATATATCTTTGCTAGCTTAGCACTTGTATAGGTGGTCTTCACTGGAATGAAGTGAGCAACCTTGGTCAAACGATCCACTATCACCCAAATGGAATCATAACCTGAACGGGTCCTGGGTAACCCCGTGATAAAGTCCATACCAAGTTTATCCCATTTCCAATCAGGTATCGGCAACGGCTGAAGTAATCCTGCTGGTTTCTGATGTTCTGCCTTTACTCTCTGACATACATCACATATTGCCACATACTCGGCAATTTCTCTCTTCATACCGGCCCACCAAAAACTTTCCTTCAAGTCCAAATACATCTTGGTATTGCCTAGGTGTATCGAATATGGTGAGTCATGAGCCTCCTGAAGAATCAACTTCCTGATCTCTGGGTCATTGGGTACACAAATTCGTTGCTCAAACCATATGGTTCCATGTTCATCCTCACGGAACCCTTCTGCTTTCCCTTTGCTCATCATTTCTTTGATCTCAGCAATACCTTGGTCCAACTTCTGGGCTTCTCTGATTCTTCCCAACAAGGTGGACTGCACCTCGAGTGCAGCAACATAACCTCTTGGAACTATTTCCAATTGAAGGTCTCTAAGATCATCACATAACTCCTGAGGTAAACCTCCTGCTGTAAGGGTATTAACATAACTCTTACGGCTCAAAGCATCTGCCACAACATTGGATTTTCCTAGATGATAATGCAGACTCATGTCATAATCCTTTATAAGTTCCAACCATCTCCTTTGCCTGAGATTCAACTCCTTCTGCATGAAGATATACTTCAAACTCTTGTGATCCGTGTAAACATCACAATGATTCCCAATAAGATAGTGTCTCCATGTCTTGAGTGCATGCACTACAGCCGCCAACTCCAAATCATGCGTGACATAGTTCAACTCATGAGGTCGAAGCTGTCGTGAAGCATAAGCTACAACCTTCCCCTCTTGCATAAGAACACCTCCAAGTCCCTGACGTGAAGCATCACAATACACCTGAAAGTCCTTGTGTACGTCAGGTAGGACTAACACTGGGCTGTAACCAAACGCTTCTTCAACTCTTGAAAGCTGGCTTCACACTCTTCAGTCCAAATGAACTTGGTGTCCTTTTTCAACAACGCTTTCATGGGCCTGGCAATCTTGGAGAAATTTTCAATAAATCTCCGGTAATATCTTGCAAGTCCAAGAAACTACGAATCTCGCCAACTAAGGTGGGCGCATTCCATTCTGTGACTGACTCTACCTTGGTAGGGTCCACTGCAATCCCTTCACCTGACACTACATGTCCCAAAAATCCGACTTCCTTGAGCCAAAACTCACACTTGCTGAATTTGGCATAAAGTTGATGTTCTCTGAGCTTCTCCAAAACTAAGCGCAGATGTTCAGCGTGTTCCTCCTCATTCTTGGAGTAAACCAATATGTCATCAATGAATACCACAACAAACTTATCCAAGAACTCCATGAATACTTTGTTCATCATGTTCATAAAATAGGCAGGGGCATTAGTCAAACCAAAGGACATGACTGTATACTCATAAAGCCCATACCTTGTGGTAAAAGCTGTCTTGGGTATATCCTTCTCACGAATCTTCAACTGGTGATAACCCGATCGAAGATCGATCTTGGAGAAAACACTAGCTCCTTCTAGCTGGTCAAACAAGTCATTGATCATCAGTAGGGGATACTTGTTCTTGATGGTCACCTCATTCAAAGAGCGGTAATCCACACACATTCTCAAGGTTCCATCCTTCTTCTCCACTAAGAGTACTGGGGCTCCCCAGGGTGATGAACTCAGGCGAATATACCCTTTCTCTAGCAACTCCTTAATCTGTTTCTTGACTTCCTCCAAATCATTAGCACACATTCGATACGGCGTCTTGGAGATAGGCCCTGTGCCTGGCAGCAACTCAATCAAATACTCAATCTCCCGATCTGGCGGCATACCCGGTAACTCATCTGGAAATACATCGGGATAATCCTTCACCACTAGTACTTCTTCCTGGACAACTCCCGTAAGGGAGTTCACCTGAGTCCTCTTAGGCTTAAGCCTGGATATGTACTTGATCCTCTTCTTCTCTGGGGTGGTGAGAAAAATCGATCTACTAGCACAATCAATGTTTCCCTCATACTTGGACATCCAATCCATCCCTAGGATTACATCCAACCCTTGCGATTCTAGTATAATCATATCTATGGGAAAAACATGTCCCCCTATGTTCAAAGGCAATTGGAAACATCCCTGACTAGCCATAGACTCGGCTCCTGGGGAACTCACTAGAATGGGTGACTTAAGAGCTATGGTAGGCAACTTATGTTTATCCACAAATCCCCTTGATATGAATGAATGTGATGCACCAGTGTCAAAAAGAATGAGTGCTGGAAATGAATTAACAAAGAACTTCCCAATCACTGCGTCAGGCTGCTCATAAACCTCTTCCACATTGACATGATTCACATGTCCCTTAGTAAAAGGATTGGGCTTCTTGCCTCCAGAATTCCCATTCCCGTTTCCATTTCCATTCTGCGCCTCAGGGCACTCATTGGAGTAGTGACCTGTCTTCTTGCACTTGAAGTAGGTGATGTGACTCAGGTCCTTCTTCATCGGTGTGGAAGAATTGAAATGTTGCTGATTGCCATTTCCTCCACTACCATTGCCCTGCTTGTGACCATGGTGGTTGTGTCCATTCCCTCCATGATGAATTTTTCCTCCATGGTTATGGTGATTCCCTCCAAACTTGCTAGTGCCTGATCCAGAACTTCCTGAGTACGGGCTGTAGCGGGGTTTCTGTTGAACTCCAGAGTTATACTTCCCGTGACCGTACTTCCTCTTACGATTCTCCATCTGCTGGTGTTTGCCTTAAAGAATGGTAGCCTTATCAACTAGCTCCTGATAGTCCGCAAATGTTGCCACAGTCAACTGAACTCCCAACTCAGCGTTCAGTCCCTCCAGAAACTTCTCCTGCTTGGCTGCATCGGTGGCCACGTCCTCTGGGGCGTAACGGGCCAACTTACTGAACTCATCAACATACTGAGATACCGTGTGTCCTCCCTGGCGCAAGCTGCGGAACTCCTTCTTCAGACTCATGGCTCCAGCTGAAACATGAGCAGTGCGGAACGCCCGCTGGAACTGAGCCCAAGTCACATTCTCCATGGGATATGTGGTGGTGTAGTTCTCCCACCAAGCAGCTGTCAGTCCATCCAGCTGGTGGGCAGCAAACTTCACCTTCTCCGCATCATTGCATCCTACCATGGCCAGCTCCCTTCCTATCTTGCGGAGCCAGTCATCTGCGACGATCGGCTCCGTGCTGCTGGAGAACACGGGTGGGTTCAGCCTCAGAAAATGGGTAAGACTGTCAACCGGGGGTGGCGGCGGTGGGTTGTTGTTGTTGTTCTGGTTCTGGTTCTGGTTCTGAATGAGCATCTGCATAAGAGCATTCTTTTGATGGATCAATTGCGTAAGCTCCGGCGGAAAGCTGAATCCGGGGTCACGTCTTGGAGGCATCTGATGGGTTTCAGAGTGGATGATGAGTTAGAATAGAACAAGGCCTAGCAAGTAAAATCACACTACCCATATGCACATGATAGCAATAAAACTTCAAATCACTCCAATTCAATTTCAAACAAAGAGGTTCACATGAATAATCAAACCTAAGGTAAGCCATGTCACAAGATTTGACAAGGTCTTACAAATGAAATAAAACTAATCGGATAACGAAATCGAATTTCTAAACTCTCATGGTGGTATAAAATCTAACTCTCATCAGATGAGGACCAGTCAACCATGTCGACATCGGGTGTCCTTGCATCGCTCTCCGTGTCGTCATCTCCGAGCTCATCATTTTGGTCCCTCTCCTGACTGACATAGGCACCATACGAGTGATCCTCCTGGATGTTTTCTCCCTCATCCAGCTTCTCCTTGGCCTCCTCGAGCTCAAGCTTCAGGTCGTCTATCTTCTCCTGCAGTGCGTCCAGCTCTCCTTCATGCTCGATGCGAGCGTCCTGGAGCTCCTCCTCTAGCTCGGCCTTGCGGGTCATGAGGTTCTTGATGACGACCATGTTGTCGGACAGCTCCAGCTCCATCATACGAATGTGTTCCTCCATGTACTGGATATGGGATGCTATCGTCTCGTCCTCCAGGGTACGCACCACATCTCCATTTGCGTCGCGGCGTCCGTACATCACAAAGGAGGTCCTCTTAAGGTCTTCGTCATACACCTCTCGAATGCGTCCGAGAGCAATGTGAGCAGCGATACCCCTGCCCAAGCCCCATGTTGCGGTATCCACATGGAAATCAATGGGCTTGGTGCGGTTTTCGAGGATGCGTCCGGGGATATGAGCATCGATCCTCCAACGTGTCTCCCCGGGCAGGGTGGCTGTGAAGGTTCCAGTGAATGTGGGAAGCCCAATCTTCAGGTGCTTCGTGATCTTCACCAGCTGCCTTCCAAAGAGCATGGTCTCATCGGGCTGCTCGAACTCAACAAGGGCGGATGACATCTACATTTTGAAACAGAAGAAATTAGTATTGAAGCAGAGAAGGTACGAGACCAAAGGATATATATGGAAAATGAAAAATATAGTTTTTATCCTATGGCTTTTCTCCATTTCTAGGGGTCACGTCCTACAGTCAACGTGTGCTCTGATACCATCTTGTAGCGACCCGACTCGGTAAGAGTCAAAGTCTTTGTGCTTACCGTGCTAGTCCCTAGATCGACTTGCTAGCACACACAGTACTCGATGAAATAACCGAAATAACACACATCTCTTTATTACATCGATAGTCCAGGAGCAATACATTTATTACAAAATAGGGCATAGAGCCAATAAGCAAATATTGCGGAAGCAAAGAAGTAAATGAGTCCAACTCCACGAGCAAGGTTGAGTGTAGAACATCGACCTATCGCACCTTAATCCTCGTCGGATATATCTGCAACGTGATAAGTTGTAGCCAAATGGGTCAGTACATTGAATGTACTGGCAAGTCACATCATAGTGTAATGAACCTACTGTTACATACAATTTGGCTAGTGGAAAGCTCTAGGTTTAGTTTTTTGCATAAAGCTAGTTTTTCCCTATTATAAAAGATGTTATTCTACTACTACACATTTGCATAGGATGAGTTGGCAAACCCAACTCCATCCGTTCCCAAGTTTCATTTAAAAACCCAACTGTTTAATTAAAGGTGAGGAGATCTCCCGGCATTTCCACTACTAGATGCTCAAGTTGTCTGTAACCGGGGACACGGCTAATCGATTAGGTTGAAACTCTACAGAGGTTGTGCACTTTTCCCCACAAGACTCGACCACCTCCATGATCGGAAGATCGAGACATAGCCTTTCAAAAATATTCCCCCTTAACCCACGGATAGGCCGGTACACCTACATCATTCTACATCTGCTAGCCCATCCCGGAAGGGGTCACACTAACTACTCAACTAAGCCAGAGCCCATATTGGCTTGTGGCTGCACACATAAGCTTCTAGACATGGTAATACGATTGATCTCTTTGATCCTGAGCGGACGGTCCACTAGTGGTGCACCACCATGGATTTCCCATGCGTGCCCCACTGTACTTCACCACCATTCCCACAAGTTTCCGCCCAGGTAGTTCATTAATTAACTTAGGTCCTATTTACTACATTGTCACTCAAACTTTACAATGATCACTTCCCAATCTACGTCTACTTAGCATAGCAACATAAAGTAAAACGATGGTGACAAAGTTATATGGTTCAGACCTACCTCAATGAACTACTAGGTGAAAAGCAAAGTCATGCGGCACCAGTTTCCTACCATGCAGTCCTACCGCAAAGAACTAAGTGCATAATAAAAACATAGGTAATGAAACATGATCAAGATGTAACTTGCCTTGGTACTGCTGGTTGAATTCTAAAGACTGATAATATTCTGCTTCGTACTCCAGGCAATCTATCGCAAAGAAGATAAACAAACATTCCAGAGAGCTAAAAGAACATGCATAGCAAAAAGTCTCGGAAAAACCAAATGAACATACAACACACTAAGCTACTACAGAAATATTCTAAGTGCAAAACAACATAGGCCTATGGTTCAAAGAGTGACGTGAAAATTATTGTGCATACTATGCATACTAGTAAAACTATTAAAGGGTAGATTCTAGTGTGTGAAAATTATTGTGACAAAGGTCCAGGTGATAGGGTTTGTCTACGGTGTCAGCATGCAAAAGGAATCAACTTAATCGGAGCTACGGTTTGGGAGATATGGCCATATGAAGTTCAAATTCGAATCTGAATAAATTCAAATTTGAATCTAACAAAAGTTTGAAAAAATTATACTACTGGATAGAGCTAAACAATACGAAGAATTTGCCGCTGGTTTCATCGAGTTTGGATCTACGGTTTGAAAGTCATGGCTAATCTAAGATCAGGGAGTAATCTGCTATTTACAGGGACTAAATGGTGAAGAAAAACTACCGCAAACAGGTCCCTGGCCACGTGGCGGCTCCTGGCTGGCCGAGCAGCGTCCGCTGCGGAGGCTATACGGCGAACGACCGCTAAATAAGAAAAAAAATGGCGGTGGCTAATTAAAGAAAAACCGACGCTCGGTTTAAATAAACCGCATGGTCTAAGGGAACCGCGGTTAACCGCGTACCTCTTCGCAAAATAAAAAAACGGACCTAATCTAATCTGGGTCGTCCAAGGTAGATCGAACGGGCGAGGGTGGGGTGGTGGATCACAGTGGGTGGTGGTGATGGCCGGCGACGATGAAGACGGCGGCGCGGCGTCGGTGACGGAAGGGGCGGCGGCTGCGGTGGTCCTCGGCGTCGGGGAAGAAGACGGGGAGGTGCGGCGCGGCTTGGGCGTCCGGATGGTGGCGTCGGGGTGCGTCGGCAGCGTCTGAACAGGGCGGGGCGAAGGCGGCGGCCTTCGGTGCTCTGGCGGCTCCGGCGTCGATGGTGCGGCGTCTTCGACGGAACCTAGGCGAGGAAAAGGTGTCAAACGGGTGCGCTTTGCCGTGGGGAGCCATTTGACGAAGAAGGGGAAGGCCATGGTGGCTTACTGGCGACGGAAGGGATGACGGAGCGGTGCGGCTCCGGCGAGATGCAAACGGTGATAGCGGCGGCTATGGGCGGCGTGGGGAGAAGCGGGACGGCGAGGTCGACTGAGGGTAGCCCGGGGCATTTATAGGTGAGGGGAGGGCGTGCGGGTGTCGCGGATATGCATTATCCGTGAGGGCCTCGCCCGGCGGTTGCGGGAGCGTGGCGACGAGCTCACCCGAGCGGGGAAAGCGGGAGGTTGGGGAGATGAGGTGGAGCGGGGCCCACCAGTCAATGGCGGCGGCAGCGTTAGCGAGTGAGGGGGGCTGCGGACGGTCGACCAGTACGGGAGGTTTCGGGCGCGCGGGCGGCCTTGGGCCGAAATGGCCAGCTGGGCCGGTCGGGCGCTCCTGGGCCGAACCCAGTTTCGGTCCAGGCTGCGTGCGTGTGTGTGTTTTTTTAACTAGAGACTAAAGTGCTCATAACTAATTCAATTGAATTAATAAAAACACCAAATTAATTTCTAAAATAACTACATAATATTTAGAGCCTAATGAACATTAACTTAAGCACAGAACATTTTGAAAATAATTTTCCTAATGCAACTAATGCACTTTTTGCAAATAAAATAGATACCAATCAACTCCAAAACTTAAAGTAATATTCAAAATAAAATTTCCCACTCTTTTTATATTTTGAGGAAGTCATCTTATCCCCTCTCATTTGTTTTTCTCGAGTGGAAAACTATTATTTGAATATTTCAAAAATTCCAAAATGCAAAGAAATATGAGATGCATTGAATGATTCTATTAACATCAAAATTTAATAAATTTGGGATGTTACAATAAGTATTACGGTGGGTAACCGAATTACCGTCGAGCAATTGATAGAATTGAGCATAGTTATGAGAATATCTAGGTATGATCATGTATATAGGCATCACGTCCGTGACAAGTAGACCGAAACGATTCTGCATCTACTACTATTACTCCACACATCGACCGCTATCCAGCATGCATCTAGAGTATTAAGTTCATAAGAACAAAGTAATGCTTTAAGTAAGATGTCATGATGTAGAGGGATAAACTCATGCAATATGATATAAACCCCATCTTTTTATCCTCGATGGCAACAATACAATACGTGCCTTGTTGCCCCTGCTGTCACTGGGAAAGGACACCGCAAGATTGAACCCAAAGCTAAGCACTTCTCCCATTGCAAGAAAGATCAATCTAGTAGGCCAAAGCAAACTGATAATTTGAAGAGACTTGCAAAGATAACCAATCATACATAAAAGAATTCAGAGGAGATTCAAATAATGTTCATAGATAAACTTGATCATAAACCCACAATTCATCGGATCTCAACAAACACACCGCAAAAGAAGATTACATCGAATAGATCTCCAAGAGAATCAAGGAGAACTTTGTATTGAGATCCAAAGAGAGAGAAGAAGCCATCTAGCTAATAACTATGGACCCGAATGTCTGAAGTAAACTACTCACACATCATCCGAGAGGCCATGGAGTTGATGTAGAGGCCCTCCGTGATCAATGCCCCCTCCGGCGGAGCTCCGGAATGTCTACTACACAACCTTCTTCTTGTAGACGTTGTTGGGCCTCCAAGTGCAGAGGTTTTTAGAACAGTAGCAAATTTCTCTCAAGTGGATGACCTAAGGTTTATCAATCTGTGGGAGGCGTAGGATGAAGATGGTCTCTCTCAAGCAACCTTGCAACAAAATAACAAAGAGTCTCCTGTGTCCCCAACACACCCAATACAATGGTAAATTGTATAGGTGCACTAGTTCGGCGAAGAGATGGTGATACAAGTGCAATATGGATGATAGATAAAGGTTTTTGTAATTTGAAAATATAAAAACAGCAAGGTAACTAATGATAAAAGTGAGCGTAAACGGTATTGCAATGCTAGGAAACAAGGCCTAGGGTTCATACTTTCACTAGTGCAAGTTCTCTCAACAATAATAACATAATTGGATAATATAACTATCCATCAACATGCAACAAAGAGTCACTCCAAAGTCACTAATAGCGGAGAACAAACGAAGAGATTATGGTAGGGTACGAAACCACCTCAAAGTTATCCTTTCTGATCGATCTATTCAAGAGTCCGTAGTAAAATAACACGAAGCTATTCTTTCTGTTCGATCTATCATAGAGTTCGTACTAGAATAACACATTAAGATACAAATCAACCAAAACCCTAATCTCACCTAGATACTCCAATGTCACCTCAAGTATCCGTGGGTATGATTATACGATATGCATCACACAATCTCAGATTCATCTATTCAACCAACACAAAGAACTTCAAAGAGTGCCCCAAAGTTTCTACCGGAGAGTCAAGACGAAAACGTGTGCCAACCCCTATGCATAAGTTCACGGAACTCGCAAGTTGATCACCAAAACATACATCAAGTGGATCAAGTGATATCCCATTGTCACCACAGATAAGCACATGCAAGACATACATCGAGTGTTCTCAAATCCTTAAAGACTCAATCCGATAAGATAACTTCAAAGGGAAAACTCAATTCATCACAAGAGAGTAGAGGGGGAGAAACATCATAAGATCCAACTATAATAGCAAAGCTCGCGATACATCAAGATCGTATCACCTCAAGAACACGAGAGAGAGAGAGAGATAGATAGAAAGAGAGATCAAACACATAGCTACTGGTACATACCCTCAGCCCCGAGGGAGAACTACTCCCTCCTCGTCATGGAGAGCGCCGGGATGATGAAGATGGCCACCGGAGAGGGATTCCCCCCTCCGGCAGGGTGCTAGAACGGGTCCAGATTAGTTTTCAGTGGCTACGGAGACTTCTGGCGGCGGAACTCCCGATCTATTCTGCTCTTCCATGTTTTTAGGGTATATGGACATATATATAGGCGAAGGAAGTCGGTCAGGGGAGCCATGAGGGGCCCACGAGGGTGGGGGCGCACCCAGGGGGTAGGCGCGCCTCCCTGCCTCATTTCCACCTCGAAGCTTCCTTTACTTCAACTCCAAGTCTCTTGGATCACGTTCGTTCCAAAAATCACGCTCTCGAAGGTTTCATTCCGTTTGGACTCTGTTTGATATTCCTTTTCTGCGAAACACTGAAACAAGGGAAAAACAAAAACTGGCACTGGGATCTGGGTTAATAGGTTAGTCCCAAAAATAATGTAAAAGTGCATAATAAAGCCCATAAATGTCCAAAACGGATAATATAATAGCATGGACAATAAAAAATTATAGATACGTTGGAGACGTATCAGCATCCCCAAGCTTAATTACTGCTCGTCCTCGAGTAGGTAAATTATAAAAACAAAATGTTTGATGTGGAATGCTACCTAACATATTTTTCCATGTAATTCTATTTATTGTGGCAAGAATATTCAGATCCAAAAGATTCAAGACAAAAGTTTAATATTGACATAAAAATAATAATACTTCAATCATACTAACAAAGTAATCATGTCTTCTCAAAATAACATGGCCAAAGAAAGCTATCCGTACAAAATCATATAGTCTGGCTATGCTCTATCATCATCACACAAAATATTTAAATCTCGCACAACCCCGATGACAAGCCAAGAAATTGTTTCATACTTTTGATGTTCTCAAACTTTTTCAATCTTCACGCAATACATGAGTGTGAGCCATGGACATAGCACTATAGGTGGAATGGAGTGGTGGTTGTGGAGAAGACAAAAAAGGAGAAGATAGTCTCACATCAACTAGGCGTATCAATGGGCTATGGAGATGCCCATCAATAGATATCAATGTGAGTGAGTAGGGATTGCCATGCAACTGATGCACTAGAGCTATAAGTGTATGAAAGCTCAAAAAGAAACTAAGTGGGTGTGCATCCAACTTGCTTTCTCACGAATACCTAGGGCATTTTGAGGAAGCCCATCATTGGAATATACAAGGCAAGTTTTATAATGAAAGATTCCCACTAGTATATGAAAGTGACAACATAGGAGACTCTCTATCATGAAAATCATGGTGCTACTTTGAAGCACAAGTGTGGTAAAAGGATGGTAGCATTGCCCCTTCTCTCTTTTTCTCTCATTTTTTTTGTTTTTTGGGCCTTCTCTTTTTTTGGCCTCTTTTTTCTCTTTCTTTTTTTAATTTATTTTTCATCTGGAGTCTCATCCCGACTTGTGGGGGAATCATAGTCTCCATCATCCTTTCCTCACTGGGACAATGCTCTAATAATGATGATCATCACACTTCTTTTTTACTTACAACTCAAGAATTACAACTCGATACTTAGAGCAAAATATGACTCTATATGAATGCCTCCGGTGGTGTACCGGGATGTGCAATGACTCATGAGTGACATGTATGAAAGAATTATGAACGGTGGCTTTGCCACAAATACGATGTCAACTACATGATCATGCAAAGCAATATGACAATGATGAAGCGTGTCATAATAAACGGAACGGTGGAAAGTTGTATGGCAATATATCTCGGAATGGCTATGGAAATGCCATAATAGGTAGGTATGGTGGCTGTTTTGAGGAAGATATATGGTGGGTTTATGGTACCGGTGAAAGTTGTGCGGTACTAGAGAGGTTAGCAATGGTGGAAGGGTGAGAGTGCGTATAATCCATGGACTCAACATTAGTCATAAAGAACTCACATACTTATTGCAAAAATTTATTAGTTATCGAAACAAAGTATTACGCGCATGCTCCTAGGGGGATAGATTGGTAGGAAAAGACCATTGCTCGTCCCTGACCGCCACTCATAAGGAAGACAATAAATAAATAAATTATGCTCTGACTTCATCACATAACGGTTCACCATACGTGCATGCTACGGGAATCACAAACTTTAACACAGGTATCTCTCAAATTCACAACTACTCAACTAGCATGTCTCTAATATCACCATCTTCATATCTCAAAACAATTATCAAGTATCAAACTTCTCATAGTATTCAATGCACTCTATATGAAAGTTTTTATTATATCCCTCTTGGATGCCCATCATATTAGAACTAAATTCATAACCAAAGCAAATTACCATGTTGTTTAGGACTCTCAAAATAATATAAGTGAAGCATGAGAGTTCATCTATTTCTATAAAATAAAAACCACCACCGTGCTCTAAAAAGATATAAGTGAAGCACTAGAGCAACAACAAACTACTCCGAACGATATAAGTGAAGATCAATGAGTAGTCGAATAATTATCAAACTATGTGAAGACTCTATAACATTTAAGAATTTCAGATCTTGGTATTTTATTCAAACAGCAAGCAAAACTACGTAAAATAAAATGACGCTCCAAGCAAAACATATATCATGTGGTGAATAAAAATATAGCTCCAAGTAAAGTTACCGATGAACGAAGACAAAAGAGGGGATGCCATCCGGGCATCCCCAAGCTTAGGCTCTTGTTTGTCCTTGAATATTACCTTGGGGTGCCTTGGGAATCCCCAAGCTTAGGATCTTACCACTCCTTATTCCATAGTCCATCGAATCAATACCCAAAATTTGAAAACTTCACAACACAAAACTTAACACAAAACTCGTAAGCTCCGTTAGTATAAGAAAATAAATCACCACTTAGGTACTGTTTTTAACTCATTCTAAATTCATATTGGTGTAATATTTACTTTATTCCAACTTATCTATGGTGCATACCCTCCGATACTACTCATAGATTCATCAAAATAAGCAAACAACACATTGTAAACAGAATCTGTCAAAAACAGAACAGTCTGTAGTAATCTGGATCAAACGTATACTTATGGAACTCATAAAATTATCAAATAAATTGTTGGACCTGAGTAATTTTTCTATTAATCAACTGCAAAAAGAATTAACTAAATAGCACACTCCAATAAGAAATTGCAGCAAATCTCGTGAGCGCTAAAGTTTCTGTTTTTTACAGCATGATCGCAAAGACTTTCCCCAAGTCTTACCAAAGGTTCTACTTGGCACAAACACTAACTAAAACATAAAACCACATCCAAACAGAGGCTAGATGAATTATTTATTACTAAACAGGAGCAAAAATCAAGGACCAAAAATAAAATTGGGTTGCCTCCCAACAAGCGCTATCATTTAACACCCCTAGCTAGGCATGATGATATCAATGATGCTCACATAAAAGATAAGAATTGTAACATAAAGAGAGCACCATGAAGAATATGACTAGCACATTTAAGTCTAACCCACTTCCTATGCATAGGGATTTTGTGAGCAAACAACTTATGGGAACAACAGTCAACTAGCATAGGAAAGTAAAACAAGCATAACTTCAAGATTTTAAGCACATAGAGAGGAAACTTGATATTATTGCAATTCCTACAAGCATATGTTCCTCCCTCATAATAATTTTCAGTAGCATCATGAATGAATTCAACAATATAACCATCACATAAAGCATTCTTTTCATGATCTACAAGCATAGAATTTTTATTACTCTCCACATAAGCAAATTTCTTCTCATGAATAGTAGTGGGAGCAAGCTCAACAAAATAACTATCATGTGAGGCATAATCCAATTGAAAGTTAAAATCATGATGACAAGTTTCATGGATACCATTATTCTTTATAGCATACAAGTCATCACAATAATCATCATAGATAGCAACTTTGTTCTCATAATCAATTGGAACCTCTTCCGAAATAGTGGATTCATCACTAAATAAAGTCATGACGTCTCCAAATTCACTTTCATAATTATCACAATAAGATTCAACATCCTCCAAAATAGTGGGATCATCACTTCCTAAAGTTGACACTCTTCCAAACCCACTTTCATCAATATAATCATCATAAATAGGAGGCATGCTATCATCATAATAAATTTGCTCATCAAATCTTGGGGGACAAAAAATATCATCTTCATCAAACATAGCATCCCTAAGCTTGTGGCATTGCATATCATTAGCATCATAGATATTCAAGGAATTCATACTAACAACATTGCAATCATGCTCATCATATAAAGATTTAGTGCCAAACATTCTAATGCATTCTTCTTCTAACACTTTGGCACAATTATCGGAATCCTTATTTTCATGAAAGATATTAAAAAGATGAAGCATATGAGGTATCCTCAATTCCATTTTTAGTTTTCTTTTATAAACTAAACTAGTGATAAAACAAGAAACTAAAAGATTCGATTGCAAGATCTAAAGATATACCTTCCAGCACTCACCTCCGCGGCAACGGTGCCAGAAAAGAGCTTGATGTCTACTACACAACCTTCTTCTTGTAGACGTTGTTGGGCCTCCAAGTGCAGAGGTTTGTAGGACAATAGCAAATTTCCCTCAAGTGGATGACCTAAGGTTTATCAATCCGTGGGAGGCGTAGGATGAAGATGGTCTCTCTCAAGCAACCCTGCAACCAAATAACAAAGAGTCTCTTGTGTCCCCAACACACCCAATACAATGGTAAATTGTATAGGTGCACTAGTTTGGCGAAGAGATTGTGATACAAGTGCAATATGGATGATAGATAAAGGTTTTTGTAATCTGAAAATATAAAAACAGCAAGGTAACTAATGATAAAAGTGAGCGTAAACGGTATTGCAATGCTAGGAAACAAGGCCTAGGGTTCATACTTTCACTAGTGCAAGTTCTCTCAACAATAATAACATAATTGGATCATATAACTATCCCTCAACATGCAACAAAGAGTCACTCCAAAGTCACTAATAGCGGAGAACAAACGAAGAGATTATGGTAGGGTACGAAACCACCTCAAAGTTATCCTTTCTGATCAATCTATTCAAGAGTCTGTAGTAAAATAACACGAAGCTATTCTTTCCGTTCGATCTATCATAGAGTTCGTACTAGAATAACACCTTAAGACACAAATCAACCAAAACCCTAATGTCATCTAGATACTCCAATGTCACCTCAAGTATCCGTGGGTATGATTATACGATATGCATCACACAGTCTCAGGTTCATCTATTCAACCAACACAAAGAACTTCAAAGAGTGCCCCAAAGTTTCTACCGGAGAGTCAAGACGAAAACATGTGCCAACCCCTATGCATAAGTTCACGGAACTCGCAAGTTGATCACCAAAACATACATCAAGTGGATCACGTGATATCCCATTGTCACCACAGATAAGCACATGCAAGACATACATCAACTGTTCTCAAATCCTTAAAGACTCAATCCGATAAGATAACTTCAAAGGGAAAACTCAATTCATCACAAGAGAGTAGAGGGGGAGAAACATCATAAGATCCAAATATAATAGCAAAGCTCGCGATACATCAAGATCGTATCACCTCAAGAACACGAGAGAGAGAGAGATCAAACACATAGCTACTGGTACATACCCTCAGCCCCGAGGGAGAACTACTCCCTCCTCATCATGGAGAGCGCCGAGATGGTGAAGATGGCCATCGGAGAGGGATTCCCCCCTCCGGCAGGGTGCCAGAACGGGTCTAGATTGTTTTTCGGTGGCTACAGAGGCTTCTGGCGGCGGAACTCCGGATCTATTCTGCTCTCCGATGTTTTTTGGGTATATGGACATATATAGGCGAAAGAAGTCGGTCAGGGGAGCCATGAGGGGCCCACGAGGGCGGGGGCACGCCCAGGGCGGGCAGGCGCGCCTCCCTGCCTCGTGGCCACCTCGAAGCTTTCTTGACTTCAACTCCAAGTCTCCCGGATCACGTTCGTTCCAAAAATTACGCTCCCGAAGGTTTTATTCCGTTTGGACTCCGTTTGATATTCCTTTTCTGTGAAACACTGAAACAAGGGAAAAACAGAAACTGGCGCTGGGCTCTGGGTTAATAGGTTAGTCCCAAAAATAATATAAAAGTGCATAATAAAGCCCATAAATATCCGAAACGGATAATATAATAGCATGGAACAATCAAAAATTATAGATACGTTGGAGATGTATCAAGGAGAACTTTGTATTGAGATCCAAAGAGAGAGAAGAAGCCATCTAGCTAATAACTATGGACCCGAAGGTCTGAAGTAAACTACTCACACATCACCGGAGAGGCCATGGAGTTGGTGTAGAGGCCCTCCGTGATCAATGCCCCCTCCGGCGGAGCTCTGGAAAAGGCCCCAAGATGGGATCTCTCGGGTACAGAAGGTTGCGGCGGTGGAATTAGGTTTTTGTGGTGCTCCTGGATGTTTGGGGGTATGTGGATATATATAGGAGGAAGAAGTACATCGGTGGAGTAACGAGGGGCCCACAAGGGTGGAGGGTGCGCCCCCCTGCCTCGTGGCCTCCTCGATTGTTTCTTGACGCCCACTCCAAGTATCCTAGATCAAGTTTGTTGAGAAAATCACGTTCCCGAAGGTTTCATTCCGTTTGGACTCCGTTTGATATTCCTTTTCGGCGAAACTCTAAAATAGGCAAAAAAACCCAGCAATTTGGGCTGGGCCTCCGGTTAGTAGGTTAGTCCTAAAAATGATATAAAAGTGTAAAATAAAACCCATTAACATCCAAAATAGATAATATAATAGCATGGAGCAATCAAAAATTATAGATACGTTGGAGACGTATCAGCTACCAATTGCTCCTGTTAAAAATTCAAGGTACATAAATCTTAATCCATTTTATTGAAAGGTCCACTACTCAGTTGGTAGAGTACAAATCTCTTAACCTTATGGACGTGGGTTCGAGCCCCATGGTGAGGGTTACATCATATGATATTATTTTCAATGAAGTACGTATAAAGTCCTAACTCAGTATTATCTTATTAAGCCGGCCCTTGGGGGCTACACGTTGTTGTTCAAATCTACATGATCATATCTACAAAATATCTGCTCATTATTGCTTAATGACCCGGCACTTGGGGGATACATTGGTTGAAGTTTTCATGGGCATCAGGAAATTACAAGTCCCAGGTTGCTGCAAGCATGTCAACCCGGCACTTGGGGGCTACATATATGAAGTATCCAGTCTTTACTAATGACTGAGATGAACAAACATGGATTTCTTCAAAGTGGCAGTATTTATATTGAAGCAAGTCTTAAGTCATCACTTTGTTCTGCTCAAGACTGGGGGGCTACAGGTAATATGGATATAAGGGAGAGATATCTTCCAATTTTCAGTTTTGAGCAAAATAGATTGACCCGGTGTCTGCAACAATCATGACCCGGCGTCACCAACAATCATGACTCGGCGTCACCAATAACTATGACCCGGCGTCGGCAACAATTATGGCCCGGTGCTATCAATATTTATAAACCAGATATTTTGGCAATGATAAACCGGCAAGTTCTATAAGCCGGCTGAAAATCAGATGAGTATTTCAAGACCAATATTTTTGTTAAGCATTGGGAGCTGAATCAAATATTCTTCACAATATATTGCTGTGAGAAGCCAATGTCAGCAAATTGATTATGAAGCTGGTCTATTGACCTAGACTGTCCAGAAGAAGGAAATGACAAGGACTTAAGGATGATCAGGTGCCGGCTTACAAGAATTTTTAACCCAGAGCACAACCTGTCAAATTTGTTCTTGTGTTTATTTTGCAGGATCAGTTTAACATGGATAAATCCAAATTAAACTGGGGGCTAATGTCGGGGATATACCCCGCGGTATGACCCGGCCGGACTTGGCGACTCACTTATGACCCGCCCTAACATGGCGACTCACTAGGTGACCCGTCCGGATCTCTCCACTCACTGATGACCCCGACGGCGGGTCAGATAGATGACAAGGCCCAAGGCCGAGAAGGCCGGTTCATGTGATGGTGGGCCGGCTTAAGAGGAAAGGCATAAGGAATATTCTCCTACAAAGGAAGCAAGACTAGGACTCCACTTGTAATAGAGTAATCCTAATCCTACTAGGACTAGTCATGTAACCCGCCCCTTCAACATATATAAGGAGGGGCAGGGCACCCCAAGAGGGGCAGAAAATAATAGCTAAGGCTAAACACAACTATAGGAGAGCCGGCTTACGCGGCGTCTCCCTCATGAGCATAATGAGACCTAGGCACAAACAACATGTAGGGCTATTACCAGATGATGTTTCCCGGGGCCCGAAGTTGTCTAAAACTTTGTCTTGCGTGTTGCGTCTCTCGATTCCGACCAACCCCTTCAAGCTACCGCATAGATGCGTTGGCCTCACGACTAAGTCTTCGCACTAGGACATCTGCCATGACAAATTCCACGACATGAGTAGAGTTTTAGCTTGCGTTACCGTTACATCAACTAAACTTTTGATTTTCTTCCATTGAATTTACAGTAACAACACAACTTCATTACTTCTGCGTTTGCGTTGCTGCCCCCAAAGCAAACACGTTATACATGTATATGTGTTCTTTTTCACCTTTTTCTTCCTTATCTTTAGTCAATCTAACCATTTTGCTCAATGCTAGCCTCTTCGACAATAAACTTGTCTATCTCAACACCACATTTATTGGCGTTGGAAAAAAACAAATCTAGCTTTTTCATGAAGAGAAATTATTTTACAATGTCAAACCCCTAAGGTATTGGTGTTGAACCCAACACCAAACCCCTATTCATTGAGCTTTGCCATTTCAGTGTGGTACTCTCCGACATTAACCCTATGAACACATTTCGCCCGTTTGGAGGACAATCAAATTGAATGCTGAGGAGACTGGTCTTAATCAAAAGAATATATGGTTTTAAGGTTAAAAGGAACCTTATTTTTAGCTGAACTTTCGAAAAAGGGTTAGAAGTTAGACGTGGAGTATCCGCTCCCGAACTCAAATGCTCCATGACGAACAGTAAAATTTTAGGAAATAGTAAAAAAAAAATCAAAAAAAAACTTTTTTTGTGTGTTAAACTTTGACAAATGTTTTGTATGCTTGCAAAAAATCATCATGAAATGAAATTAGTGGAAGTCATGGCAAAAAAACAAAGTTGATGGTCCAAAAATGATTTTGTAAACATTTTGGAGTGCTGTTTTTTTTCATGACTTCCACGAATGTCATTTCGTGCTGAAATTTGTTATGAATAGAAATCATTTGCCAAAGTTTTCATTTGTTTTTCATTACTTTTTTCTATTTTATTATTCATCAGGGTGCATATGAGTTCGGGATCAGAATAGGACTTTCAGGAGAAATTCTCACTCGCTCGATCTTCCGGTTATTGTTTTTAGGAGCAACAATTACTTAGAGATTTTACCAGCCACAAATAAATATGTGATGGTTTAGTCGAACGCTGGTATGAGTAAGCAACATGAGGAAGAAGACAGTAATGGGCCTAATTTTACAAAATTTAGTCTCTTTTTCATGAATGTTCAAAATTTAGTTGTTAACCGTTCAAGAAATAGGAAATAGTAATTTTAGTTCCATCTGTCTACTGCTATTTATCCAAAAAAGAACACAACATTTTAGTACTCCCTCCGAGGGAGTACCAATTTTTTTAATGTTTGAATTCTTCTTAGAATAGAATTAATAGAAATGAGTATTCCAAAGAGGAAAAAAGGTGTCACTTCCCTCCAAAACTCAGAAATAAATAAGGGGATAAGCCAAGCCTCACCGGCTCAGCCTCCTACCTTCCCCAGCCTCATCCAAAACCCGGAACTCAAAGAGAGCGCAGCAAGCGTCAGAGCCGACTAGTCGAAGGCCACAGCCATGGCCGCCCCTACCGGCACTTCCATGCTGAGCGCCCTGCTCCAGCTTCCCCTGGCCCCGTTCTCGGGGAAGTGCTCCGCGCCTTCGGCGGTCCACATGACCGCCCGCCGCGCACCGACGCCCGTGCTGGCCGCCAAGGGCTACAACGTGCAGATCGTGGTGGACGAGAACGAGGGGGAGGACTCCATCTTCCGGCGCTTCCGGCGGGAGGTGATGAAGGCCGGCCTGCTCCAGGAGATCAAGCGCCGCCGGCGGCACGAGAACACCAAGGACAAGAAGATCCGCAAGGCCCGCGAGGCCGGCCGCCGCAACCGCCGCAGGTAAACCTCTCGTTGACGCTGCCTTTCCTCGATGCTGTAGGAAGAAGACTTGAGAATCTGAGACGTCCGAGCTTAGTCTCATGTCAGACGGTGGAAAAGGCCATTTCTTGGATGTTGGAAGCGGAACAGAAATGTGACACGGATTCTGCAGGATTTGGATTGATTTAGAATTTCATGCTGTTATATTATAATGATGAAGGGTCCAGACAGACAGTGTTTGTGGTGCTGCCAAAGCCAGATAAGTGCAGCACGAACTTGAACACGTACAAATGTGATAGAAATTTACAGAAAGAAGTTAGCAAACTTGATTGCCCCACTGCCTGCGGTGGTGGTAAGAGCACAATTTTGTTAGTGGTTTGATATCGTTGGGAAACCACAGTACCATGAAACGAAAATTCAGAAATCTTCAATTTTTTGACAGGGCATTGCCGCTCACAAATGTTTTTCTATTGCAGCGACCAAACTTCATTGTCATGTCTCTTTTACTAAAGCTTATATCTGCATGTCATTTTGTTTTTGCAGGCGTATGATGGATGATCGTAGGTTCCCCGAAGACGAGGGAGACTCAGAGGCTGTGAGAACCCGCCGCGACGAGGACAACGACAACTGGGAGGTTAGCGGTATTCTGTGAATGGAATGATGACGGAATTCATAACAACTGTAGATGCACAGCTCTGGCAATTCGAGATCTTTTCTTTTGCCTGCATGGCACAAACTATATGAGTCACCAGCTGCTCTTTCCACTTCAATTGTACTATTTTATTGTACCAAATGTTAGCTAACGCAATCTCCATTCCGGATACTTCTGTGCTATTTTTTACTTACTTTTCAGGATTTGTCACATTTTGCGAATGCAAAGCATATATTTATCAAATCTTTCAAGTTAATGAGTAAGAGCCCTTTTTTTATCAAAGGATTTTCATAATTGCAGTTCATATGATTTTTTCCCCATGGAGGCCCTTTGCATAATAGCAATGTGAACATCGAAAGTTTTATGAATTGGTTCCTTAGATCTCAATTTGAAATGATTCATTTTTTTTTTGCGGGGGGATTTGAAATGCTTCCTAGCTAGCAAGAGGTTGGACCTCATGAATCTCTTCCTATTGGTGTCTTGCATGCACTTTCCCCCTCTTAACATTGCTACAAAGTTCACATGCGAGTTCGTGTGAATTGGAAGTGAGGATATTTCAGTTCTACATTTTACTGTTCTTTTGTTCCAAAGTATTGAACTTGTGTTCCAGCCAATTCATCCAAAAGTCCAAACTGATGGAAAGAGACAGGCAATGTACTTCAACACAATTTTTTTTTAGAAAAGGAGGATGTACCTCCGGCCTCTGCATCTGGACGATGCATGCAGCCATATTATTAATTATTCACAAAGACCATACAAGGTGATACATCAATAAGCCTGAAGCCACCATCTTGACAACACCGTTGCTACTCCTATCCCCTTGATGAAGGCGTGCCGAATGACCGGGCCTAATACCAAACAGACATCGCACCGAAGTCTAACATCTAAAGTCGGGTGTCCCATCCAAGCCACTACCTGGATTGGGTCCCACACCGATCTGGCACACTCCCAGTGAGCACCGCACGCTGCAAGGGCCGCACCTCCATCATCCCTCGGTCCATCCTCAGAGCAGAACTGAAGCACTGACCTTGCCAGGCCTTTCTGCCTGCGCATCAGACGCCGAATCTCCACAGCGCCACGCTGCCGAGATCCGCCATCATCGATGTGTAAGATGAAGCACCGCTTCACCAAAGACGCCGTCCTCTGGTCCCTCGAGCCCCGTGTGCACCTCCAAAAATGACGCCCCCAAGGAGGAAACGACACCAGAGAGCTACCGTCATCCGATCTACTGATTTAGGGTTTCCCCCGGAGGTAGCAGAGAGTGGCCTTGAACTTCTCCTCGGCGATGCCTTCAAGAAGGGAACGACGCGGACATCGTCGCCATCGTCGGCCTTGGCAATAGCCAATAGCAGGTTTTCACCCAGAGTTGATCGAAGACCTCCATCTCTCGTGCACGGGCCGCCACCATCCTTGCCGGGATCTGGATGATCCAAGCCGCCGCTGCCAGATCTCAGCAAGGAGAAGTCCCCCCACCGAGACCCGCCAGCCGAGCAGGGGAGGCCGAGACCGTGCCAACAGGACCAGATCCATGATGGATCCGTGACCGCGCCGCCGCCCCGAAGCCAACCCCTCGCGCAGCCGCCACGGCCTGGCCACCCGCTCGCGCTGCCGTCTGGCCGCCGCACCACACGACGCGTCCTTGCCACATTAGGCAAGACTTCACGGCGCTGCCGCATCTCGCGCTACAGCCGCACGCCGGGAGGAGAGGAAGGGCCCCGCCGCCGCCGACGCGCACCGGGCTTCGCCCGGCGGCGCCTTCTGGCGGCCGCGAGGGGAGGGGATGGTGTAGGAGGCAGGCGCGGGGTGGGGGCTAGG
Organism: Triticum urartu; assembly: GCF_003073215.2. Lineage (NCBI taxonomy): Eukaryota > Viridiplantae > Streptophyta > Magnoliopsida > Poales > Poaceae > Triticum > Triticum urartu. Next base: position 154,377,826 of record NC_053027.1, read on the forward strand.
GTTCCCCCACCGCCGCCCGCGAGAGCGATGCGAGGGACGGGTTGGGGAGCACTTCAACACTGCTTGTCAGGTCTAAATTCTTTTAGTCCTTAGATGCGAGACCTCTTAGCTTTGATACGATATTATTGAATTCAGACTCTATCTAATTCATTTAAATTTCCGAACTAATGGAGAAATGCGGACAATATATTCAGCAGAAAGAATATGCAACCTGTGAACCCCCGAAAGCGAAAACTGTAGCAGTTCTGCATCGTCTTCCCACCAAGGCTGGCTCCTGCCCGTGTAAGTATTTGGGGCTACCCTTTGACTTCAGAAAATTGTGTAAGGTGGACATGCAACCATTTATTGATAAAGGGGCTCGAGGCTCAAGGGTTGGAGAGGTAACTTGTTCACTAGTGCTGGCAGAGTTGCTCTCGGCCAAATCTGTATTGTCTGCGATTCGGGTATACCACATGATGATCTCCCCCCTCCTTAAATGGGGGATAAAAAAGATTAATAAGTTGCATTGTGTATTCATAAGTACTCTCTCCGTTCCGAATTACTTGTCGCATATATGGGTGTATCTAGATGTATTTTAATTCTAGATATATCCATTTCTGCGACGAGTAATTTGGAACGGAGGGAATAGTGGTGATGATGGCGAAAATGGGGCTAGGGGTCACTCCCTCGTAAGTTAGAATGGGGCTCGGAGGGCTCGACATGCTTGATTTAAAACTCTCTGGGAGGGCGCTTCGCCACCGCTGGCCGTGGTTGCAACGATTTTTTTTTACAGTGGTTGGGGATGGGGTTTGGGCAGCTTCTGGTACGACCGTTGGTTTGATGCCTGCGCCCCAAAGTTTCCTCATCCATGTTTTTGCTTTTTTTAGCCTGAATATTTACAAGCAAGAATACAATGGGAAAATCATCCAATGCTAGTTCTAGGCAGCATAGGTATCATCTTATAGGTATTGAACTATCCAACTCTCAATCTGTTCTGCCTTGACATGACTGGCTCTTAGTTTAACGTTCTGAAGGCCTTCCTTGAGATATAATTTCCAAGAGTTAAGGTGTGGCGGTATAGATTTGAAGATTTTATCATTTCGTACCATCCATGTACTCTAGCAACCCATGATTGTGATCTCCATAGCAATGTCTTTGGCAAGTTTGCTCAAAGTCAGTAGGATCTCATATGCAGATATGCCTCTTTGCTTGGTGGATAGTAAATGTGACCAACAGCTGGGTAGTAAATGTGACCAACAGCTGATGAAAAATGGGCAATTCCAAAATAGATGGATCAAGGTCTCCTCTGTTGCATATGTGCATAAAGCACATTTATAATCCTCCAACTACATGTTCCTCCGCTGCAATAAGTTTTTGTACTCACTCTATCATGCAATAAGAGCCAAAAGAAAATCTTGTGTACAGTCAGTGTTGCAAAGTAACTTAAAGATGACATGAGCTTCATTTTCCCCACAAATGCTCTTGTACATCTTCATACAGGAGTAGTGGGGAGAGGTCCACGAGTATGTCCATCTATGAGTGTCTTCAGCAGATTCTATGCTGAGAATTTGGTTCTGAAGGGAATTGTATTGTGTGTAAGCTTGTTGTGAAAGTGGTCTGTGGAACAGTTATCTGAGTTCCTATTGGTCTAGAGTTTTAACCAATGTGATCTCTTTGTTTATGACAAAGGAGAATAGTTCAGGGAACTTGTGTTGAAGAGACACTCCCATCCACTTATCTGTCCAGAAAAGTGCAATGCCCCCCTTGCCAGGCTTGCGTATGGTATGTTTCTTGAAAGTGGGTAGAGTTTTTAGAATTGCTTTCCACCAAAAAGATCCCACCATTTTCTCACCTGGGAGACTGCTCTGATAATGTGCTTCCCAGATGATCTTGACCCAAGGTGTATTCTCTTTGTTGAAGAACTTGTGTATGAACTTAATTAGCAGGGCCTGATTATGTGAATGAATATCTAGAATACCCAAACCCCCTTGTGTTTTTGGTTGACAAACCTTGTCCCAGGAAATAAGAACATATCCTCTTTCTTGGGTACCAAATTTCCTCCAGAAGCAGTTCATGAGGTAAGAGTTGATTTGTTTGATCACTGTCTCTGGTATCATTAATGTGCACATGAAGAAAATTGGCATACTAGAGAAGACAGACTTAATGAGGGTGAGTTTTTCTCTAGTAGACAACAAAGTAGAGCATCCAAGCAGCCTGTTTTCTATTCTTTTCAACATAGCCACAAAATCTTCCACTCTTGGTTTGGTGTAGCAGAGAGGTAGACCAAGATAGGTGTGAGGGAGAGCACCAATTTTGCATCCCAAATAGGTTGGATATTTCAGTCATCTTGTCCATGGGTGTGCTGATGGCAATAAGAATTGATTTGGAGTAATTCACTTTGAGCCCAGAATATGCTGCATAATGGAGTAGGAGGTTTTTGATATGTTCCAGCTGTCTGGTGTCATCCTTGGCCACCAGAATGGTATCATCAACATATTGAATGATGGGGAAGTCAAGGCAGGGTTGGTGTGTGATAGGTGTATCTACTAGGTTATTGAGCATGGCCTCATTCATCATGGATTGAAGAACATCAGTAGCAATCACAAATATTAGGGGTGAGAGAGGGTCTCCTTGTCTGACACCTTTTTTTGCATAGATATTGCTTCCCTGGGACCCCATTAAGCAGAACAGATGAAAATCCAGTGCCATAGACCATTTTAATCCACTAAATCCATTTGGGTCCAAATCTTTTTGCTTGCATAATCTGAATAATGGTATCATGGCTCAACATGTCAAATGCCTTTTCAAAGTCAAGTTTTAGTAACACAAGTTCCTTTTTTTACTTTGGAAGCATTGGTGAATGTATTCATATGACCAGGCTAAACAGTCTTGTATGCAACTATTGTTGAGGAACCATATTGATTTGTGTGGACCATTATGAGAATTACTCTTTGCAGTCTATTTGCCAACAGTTTAGTGATGATTTTCAAAGTGCAATTTGTTGGGGAACGTAGTAATTTCAAAAAATTTCCTACGCACACACAAGATTATGGTGATGCATAGCAACGAGAGGGGAGAGTGTTGTCCACGTACCCTCGTAGACCGAAAGCGGAAGCGTTAGCACAACACGGTTGATGTAGTCGTACGTCTTCACGATCCGACCGATCAAGTACCGAACGTATGGCACCTCCGAGTTCAGCACACGTTCAGCCCGATGACGTCCCTCGAACTCCGATCCAGCCGAGTGTTGAGGGAGAGTTTCGTCAGCACGACGGTGTGGTGACGATGTTGATGTTCTACCGACGCAGGGCTTCGCCTAAGCACCACTACAATATTATCGAGGTGGACTATGGTGGAGGGGGGCACCGCACACGGCTAAAAGATCAAACGATCAATTGTTGTGTCTCCAGGGTGCCCCCTGCCCCCGTATATAAAGGAGCAAGGGGGGAGGTGTGGCCGGCCAGGAGGGGCGTGCCAGGAGGAGTCCTACTCCCACCGGGAGTAGGACTCCCTCTCTCTTCCTTGTTGGATTAGGAGTGGAGGGGGAAAGAGCAGGGAGAGGAAGGAAAGGGGGGGCGCCGCCCCCTGTAGCGACCAGACCTCAAACGGTCTGATCTCTGTGCTTCAGTGTCATCCCTGGATCAGTAATGCTGACACGCACAGTACTTGAAGGATTTATAACAGAGTAGCAATCACACACTTAGTACATCGAATGTCTCGAAAGAGAACTTATTACAATAAATATGGCTTAAGGCCATCTAATAACGATAACAGCGGAAGGCTTGGAAGATAAGTGAGTCCATAACTCCAACGGCATCACTGAGTATAGAACCACGACCTAAAAGCACCTTACTCGTCGTCTGAAAAGTCTGCAACATGAACGTTGCAGCCCGAAAACGGGTCAGCACATGGAATATGCTGGCAAAGTAACACATAGAGAGTAATGAAAGAATAAGTCTATACTACATGCATATATGGCTGGTGGAAAGCTCTATGGTTACAGTTTTGCGTAAAGCCAATTTTTTCCTACTGCAAAGGAATACATTTTATTTAACTATCATGGTAGTTGTTAAACATTGAGAGTGTAGACACCCTCTCAATCCCAATTAAGCATCATCTTTAAAACCCAACAATATTAATTAGAGTAACATGATGAGATTCACATGATAATCCAAATACTAGATACTCAAGTTGTCCATAACCGGGGACACGGCTAACCATGATTAGTTTATACACTCTGCAGAGGTTTGCGCACTTTTCTCCACAAGACTCAATCTCCTCTGTTGGGATTCTCGCACTACATGGTGTTTGAGAAACGGATGACCGAGACATAGTCTTTTAGAAGCGCTAGCACCTTACGAATGGGTAGACCGTTACACCTACTTCCCCCTACATCTGCTAGTCTGCCATTGTAAGAGTTCGCACGACTTAATCAACTATGCTAGAGCCCATAGTAGCTTGTGGCTGCACACGGAAGTTTCTAGGATGAATAATCTCATGACCCCTTTGAGCCTGGGTGGCGGTCCATAAAGAAAAACAGGCAATTGCTGAAATACCCAGGTGCCTCAATCCACCCAGATGTGTGTTTAAGTTGCCACCTTAAATAAACCATTAATTTATCAATCTCACATCTGTCATGGATACACTCACCCAATCCACGTCTACTAGCATAGCATGGCAGTAAGCAAACGTAGAAGTAACTCCCCAAAGGTTTGATAATAAAACAGGTAATAGGTACTACCTCATCTACTTCCCAAAACCCACAATTTAATTAGATCCTATTCATGCAATGTTTGAGGATTGATCTAATGCAATAAAAACTGGGTAGTAGGAGGTATGATCAAAGTGTTACTTGCCTTGCTGATGATCCGCGAAACCTAGCGATTTGAAGTAGCAAGCGGCGCACTCCGGGTACTCTATCGCTAACAAACAAACATACAATAAGTACTCAACCAATGCACAGGTAAAACTCAAATAAGAGAACTAACCAGAAAGTTCAACTTAAGAACTCCGGTTTGCAAAAAGAATCAAATCAAATGAAGCAACGAAAGTCAAACGACGAAAGAAACAAACTTCATTTACTAATCTGGATCTAGGTCAAATTTTACAGAAGTAAAAACTTGTTTGAGTTGGTTAAACGGAAAGAGGGTTTCGAGACGAAACTCCAGGCACTTGAATCGCCTGATTCCGATAAACGAGCGAAAAGTTATACTAGAACAAAAATCAGATCAGAAATCGCGATCAGAAATAATCGCGGAAAATCCGAGAAAAAGAAAACGACGAACAGATTAACGAACGAACATTTGTTTTCTGGAACTAAACGGTGAACGCGTCCGTTAAAATGAACGAACGAGCGAACGCTCGCTAAATAAACTAAACCGGAAATAAACCGATCTAAAAAAACGGATCTAAAAAAACCGAACAAAAAATCGGCGGAAACCGAACGATTTTCTAGGAGAAAACCGGTGGCGGCGGCGGTCAACCTCGGCGGAGGCGGCGGGGTCAGCGGGCGGGGCGGCTCCGGGCGGCGGCGGCGTCGGGCGGCAGCGGCACGCGGCGGCGGCGGCTTGGCTCGGCTAGGGTTAGGGTTGCGGCGCGGGGTGGGCTGACGGGCTCGGGGCGGCTCCTTATAAAAGCCAGCCCGAAGAGTCCTGGCCGAAACCGGCCCTATGTCAGTTGCGCGTTTTTTTAAATAGTTACGTGCAGAAAAACAATTAACAGAAATACTAAACGGACTCCAAAAATCTCGAAATAAATTTTCCCCGACTTCTAAAATCAAGCCGAACAAGATGAATATTTATTTGGGGCTAAATGCAATTTTTAAACACGTGCATTTTTCCTAAATTCAAATAAAATAGCAATAAATCCAAAATAAAATCTTATTTGATTTTATTATTAAATCCTCAATATTTCTTTATTTTGGGAAAGTCATTTTATTCCCTCTCTCATATTTTCATAATAGAAATAATTGAAGATAAAATAAATAAAATCGAATGATCCTATTTTCAAAATTTGAGAAAAGTGAAATATGAAAATAACGAAATCCCCAACTCTCTCCGAGGGTCCTTGAGTTGCGTAGAATTTCTAGGATCCAACCAAAAGCAAATAAAATATGATATGCAGTGATGATCTAATGTATAACATTCCAAATTGAAAATTTGGGATGTTACACCCCCTCTCCTTGTCCTATTCGGACTAGGGGGGGAGGGGCGTGCGGCCCTGCCCTGGCCGCCTCTCCTCTTCTCCACAAAGGCCCACTATGGCCCATTAAGCCCCCGGGGGATTCCGGTAACCCCTTAGTACTCTGGTAAAATCCTGATTTCACCCGGAACACTTTCGATATCCAAATATAGGCTTCCAATATATCAATCTTCATGTCTCGTCCATTTCGAGACTCCTCGTCATGTCCGTTATCACATCCGGGACTCCGAACAACCTTCGGTACATCAAAACTCATAAACTCATAATATAACCGTCATCGAAACTTTAAGCGTGTGGATCCTACGGGTTCGAGAACTATGTAGACATGACCGAGACATGTCTCCGGTCAATAACCAATAGCGGAACCTGGATGCTCATATTGGCTCCCACATATTCTACGAAGATCTTTATCGGTCAGACCGCATAACAACATATGTTGTTCCCTTTGTCATCGGTATGTTACTTGCCCGAGATTCGATCGTCGGTATCTCAATACCTAGTTCAATCTCGTTACCGGCAAGTCTCTTTACTCATTTCATAACACATCATCCCGCAACCAACTCATTAGTTGCAATGCTTGCAAGGCTTATAGTGATGTGCATTACCGAGTGGGCCCTAGAGATACCTCTCCGACAATCGGAGTGACAAATCCTAATCTTGAAATACGCCAACCCAACAAGTACCTTCGGAGACACCTGTAGAGCACCTTTATAATCACCCAGTTGCGTTGTGACGTTTGGTGGCACACAAAGTGTTCCTCCGGTAAACGGGAGTTGCATAATCTCATAGTCATAGGAACATGTATAAGTCATGAAGAAAGCAATAGCAAAAAACTAAACGATCAAGTACTAAGCTAACGGAATGGGTCAAGTCCATCACACCATTCTCCTAATGATGTGATTCCGTTAATCAAATGACAACTCATGTCTATGGTTAGGAAACATAACCATCTTTGATCAACGAGCTAGTCAAGTAGAGGCATACTAGTGACACTCTGTTTGTTTATGTATTCACACATGTATTATGTTTCCCGTTAATACAATTCTAGCATGAATAATAAACATTTATCATGACATAAGGAAATAAATAATAACTTTATTATTGCCTATAGGGCATATTTCCTTTAGTCTCCCACTTGCACTAGAGTCAATAATCTCGTTCACATTGCCGTGTGATTTAATACCAATAGTTCACATCACCATGTGATTAACACCCATAGTTCACATCAACATGTGACCAACACCCAAAGGGTTTACTAGAGTCAATAATCTAGTTCACATCGTTATGTGATTAACACCCAGAGAGTACTAAGGTGTGATCATGTTTTCCTTGTGAGAGAAGTTTAGTCAACGGGTCTGCCACATTCAGATCCGTAAGTATTTTGCATATTTCTATGTCAACAATGCTCTGCACAGAGCTACTCTAGCTAATTTCTCCCACTTTCAATATGTATCCAGATTGAGATTTAAAGTCACCTGGATCAGTGTCAAAATTTGCATCGACGTAACCCTTTACGATGAACCTTTTTTTGTCACCTCCATAATCGAGAAACATATCCTTATTCCACTAAGGATAATTTTGACCGTTGTCCAGTGATCTACTCCTAGATCACTATTGTACTCCCTTGCCAAAAACAGTGTAGGGTTTACAATAGATCTGGTACACAGCATGGCATATTTTATAAAACCTGTGGCCAAGGCATAGGGAATGACTTTCATTCTCTTTCTATCTTCTGCCGTGGTCGGGCTTTGAGTCTTACTCGGTTTCACACCTTTTAACACAGGCAAGAACTCTTTCTTTGACTGTTCCATTTTGAACTACTTCAAAATCTTGTCAAGGTATGTACTCATTGAAAAACTTATCAAGCGTCTTGATCTATCTCTATAGATCTTGAAAAACTTATCAAGCTTCACTGAGGTCTTTCTTTGAAAAACTCCTTTCAAACACTCCTTTATGCTTTGCAGAATAATTCTACATTATCTCCGATCAACAATATGTCATTCACATATATTTATCAGAAATGTTGTAGTGCTCCCACTCACTTTCTTGTAAATACAGGCTTCGCCGCAAGTCTGTATAAAACTATATGCTTTGATCAACTTATCAAAGCGTATATTCCAACTCTGAGATGCTTGCACCAGTCCATTGATGGATCGCTGGAGCTTGCATATTTTGTTAGCACCTTTAGGATTGACAAAACTTTCTTGTTGCATCATATACAACTCTTCTTTAATAAACCCATTAAGGAATGTAGTTTTGTTTATCCATTTGCCAGATTTCATAAAATGTGGCAATTGCTAACATGATTCGGACAGACTTAAGCATAGATACGAGTGAGAAACTCTCATCGTAGTCAACACCTTGAACTTGTCGAAAACCTTTTGCGACAATTCTAGCTTTGTAGATAGTAACACTACTATTAGCGTCCGTCTTCCTCTTGAAGATCCATTTAATCTCAATGGCTCGCTGCTGGTGTCAAAACCGGCAGATCTCGGGTAGGGGGTCCCGAACTGTGCGTCTAGGCGGATGGTAACAGGAGGCAGGGGACACGAAGTTTTACCCAGGTTCGGTCCCTCTTGATGGAGGTAAAACCCTATGTCCCGCTTGATTAATATTGATGATATGGGTAGTACAAGAGTAGATCTACCACGAGACCGGAGAGGCTAAACCCTAGAAGCTAGCCTATGGTATGATTGTTTGTTGTCCTATGGACTAAAACCCTCCGGTTTATATAGACACCGGAGGGGGCTAGGGTTACACAAGGTCGGTTACAAAGGAGGAGATATACATATCCGTATTGCCTAGCTTGCCTTCCACGCCAAGTAGAGTCCCATCCGGACACGAGACGAAGTCTTCAATCTTGTATCTTCATAGTCCAACAGTCCGGCCAAAGGATATAGTCCGGCTATCCGGAGACCCCCTAATCCAGGACTCCCTCAGTAGCCCCTGAACCAGGCTTCAATGATGATGAGTCCGACGCGCAGTGTTGTCTTCGGCATTGCAAGGCGGGTTCTTCTCCAACTTTCAAGTGTTCGTAAGTAGTGTCCGGCTCCATAAATGTTGAACTTCTTGGCTTCTGTGCTCAATAAGGGCTTTCTCCCATGCGTCGAATGAATACGAGGTGCCAGGGCATTTTTACCTTCACCCCCTAGCCAGATAAATAAATTGTCTATTAAAGGAATGGGGATTCTTATATCCGATCCATACCATCCTCCCCCAGCGAGAATTCATCGGAGCGTGTTTCGGAAAGATCCATTCCAGCATGGCCGACCTCCGCAGCTCCTCCTCCCGCCCCCGTAGCCCTAAGCCCGGCGATTGGGAGAGGTGTTCAGTCCCGCACAGTCAATTAGTCGAGCTGTAGACTAAGGGATTTCTCCCTCCGGCGTATATGGTGCCCGTTCGAGCCGGGCTTGCCACCTACAATGGCGGGGCGCAAGCGGAGAGCTTTCCTTGTCCCTCCATGGGGGAACGGGTCTGCCTTGTTCCTTATTTAATAAGGGGACTCGGATTTCCAATTCATCCGTTCCTCTGTGGGCTCCTGGAGTTCTACGGTCTCCAATTACACAATCTCACCCCTGCCTCCATTCTACATATCACCGGCTATGTTGCTCTCTGCGAGTTGTTCCTGGGCTGCGAGGCTCACTTCGAGCTGTGGAAAAGGCTATTCTGCCTTGTCCCTCGCACACAGAGGGAATCACTTTATCAAGTGGGCGGAGCCGAAATATGGCGCATCGCTGATACCGGATACCTGTCCGGTACCCCGAAGAAGCCGTCCGAAGACTGGCCTTCAGAATGGTTTTATATGGAGGACGTCCCCCTTCCGGACCCTGTTCGGTGGGGTCTTCCTGAGTTCAACAATGCTCCTTTGAAGAAGCACCAAAGTTGGCACCCACGGAGCCCCCAGGCGGAAGACAACGGAGAAGTCCTCTATCTGATGAACCGGATCAAAGCACTGGCTCGATCAGGATTGACAATAATCGAAGTTATGTCGATTTGCATAATGCGGGGGGTGCAGCCACTTCAATATCGTGGGCACCCCTTGTGGTGTTACAACGGGGCGGATGACGCCACCCGTTGCGGGCGGAAGGGTCCGGACAATGCTGCCGCTCTAGCGAAAATCCTATCCGAACTGTTCAAGGGTGAGGAAGAGGAGTTCACCCGCATCAAGCCACGGGATGGATTCTCCATGTACAATCCTCCAAGCTGGGTAAGTTATATCTCCCTGCCCCCATTTTTCCCGCATTCTTAGTCGTAAGTATTCACCTTGCCACTTTGCGGCAGGAATTGCGAAAAGCCATAAAGGAGGTCAGCAACCCTTCTCCACAACCAGAGGACCCTGACCGGGCCCTCGATTCCGGACTTGAAGAAGATCCGGTTATCTCCGTGGAATTGATAGACCGGCAGTTCTAGTTAAGCTGCGACGATGCCCTGGTGGCCATTATGGCGGACTATCCCGGACTGCTCCCTGCATCGCAGGTAAGAAAAATCAAGAAGTCCCAACTCCAAAACTAGGATCCCCTTTTAGGCACTTCACCCACCATATACACATGGCATCTTTTACAGGGAAGGCATTCGGGACGCCCTGCCGAACCCGCAGCAACTCGCCAACAAGAGGCACCGAGGCCGGGTAGGCCAAAAAGGAAGGTGGTCAGGACGGAGACGCCGGCGCAAAGGTATAGGAAAAACCCCGCTCTATGGTTGTCGTCTTTCTCAAAATGTAATGACGCCCGTGTTTCTTTAACAGAAAAAACGCTCGCCGGAATATGTCCGATGATGCTGCCAATCAAGCTTCCACCAGTCGGGCGCCAGGACCGGACATGGAGGCAGAAGCCGATATGGGGCAGGCGCTGGATAATCCCCCTACAGAGGATGCGGATAGATTATCTCTACAAACTCAGAAGTGGAAAGCGCCATGAATCATAGGCGCCGCCGCGCCGTACTCCGCGACGCTTGTTTCTCACCAGAGGCGTTCGACGCCTTCAATTCTGGAGAGGCATACCTCCGTGCTGCTCAAGATGGTCTAGCTGGAGCCACGAATCAGTATGTAAAGGATGTACGGGTGAGTAAATCTAGCGATTTATATGTATTAGTAGCCCCTGAGACTTGAAACAGTTAGCAGAACTAATTTAAGGATCATCTTTAATGTGCAGGTTCTTACAGAGAAGAATACTAGGCTGTCCCAGGAGCTGGAGGAATGCAAGACCCAACTGCGGGCTGCTCTTGCCGCATTGCAGGAACAGAAAAAGCCTCTCGCTGGTAACATTTACTTTAAAGAATGATGGTTACCATATAGTGTGCTGCGTGTCTGCAGATCTAACAATTGATTCTGCAGATGAATCCGGAGAAAATCCGGGGGACCAGCATGTTATGCGACAGCTAGAGGCTGGCAAACGCGTGCTGACTAAGGTTATGCGGGAGAAAAACAATCTCCAAGACGCAAATATTAAGCTGAACGTGGAATTAAAAGACGTTCGGGGCCAGCTTGCGAACTCCGAGAAGGAGAATAAGCGGCTTCGGCGCAACATTTTCAGTAAGTGTTGGAATGAATCCTTTTAAAGGAGTTCGGCGAAGAAACTGACTAACAGCGTTATGTCTATAGGTATGCTAATGGGTCGTCCCGCGGAGGAAATGCCCGGGTCTGCGGGTGATCTTCTGTCCGAGCTGTCACATCTGCATGAACAAGTTCGGCAGGTGATGCAGGGTGTTGCCCAGGCCTTGTGGTCGTCCATCTCCCAGCCAAAAGGCGTTGCAGAGCTTGCGGAGAAGCTGAAGGGAGCACGGCGGCGCTTCCGATTATGGAAGATATCAGCCTGCCGACAGGGTGCCAGAGAAGCCTGGGCCATGGTGAAGACGCGATATACCAAGGCAGACCCAAATCACATGACCGAGGTCGGACCTGTGGGGCCCAACGGAAAAGAGATCCCCGTTAGCTTAGTTTATGGGCAAGTAGAATTAGCCGCAAAGTATTCCCAACAGGATTGTAAGCTAGACCGCCTGTTGGATGGTATAGAGGAGGAATTTAGTCAGTCTGCATGACTATGTAATTAAAGTGACATGTATAATGCCTTCTAGCCGGATTGTAGACCATTTGTCGTTGCGGACCTTTTCGCTTCAACCTCCAGGCCCGATAGTCTGGAGTGAATCCGAATGCCCGCTCAGTTATATAAAACCGGGGTATGTGTGGAGACCAGGCGTAGGGGTCATTAGTGCTTTATCAGACAAGTGCCCAACTAGTTATGTTATATTACATGGGTAGTAAGAAACATCTTCCAGGGAGAATAGTTCCGTTAAGGGTTCCTTTCCCTGGGTAAGCATGCCCTAAAGTGCATGTCTGGACTGCGAAAGGAAACGCAAAAAAAACATCTGGGGGCGGATATGGACAATAAATAAAAATCATTTTTTGTTCACCGACCGAATATTCCCTTAAGAACACTAGCTTTCGGCTTCACCCAGTCTGAGGTAGACATCTGGCTGACCCGGCAGTAACAATCGCAGAGGTGCTCCCCTTATGCCCTAGCCGAATTAACGGGAACGTAGGGCATAAATACAAGAGCCAGGCAACCCAGCTTGGCCAAAACTTAAGTCATATCGATGCATATAATGGTGAAAAAAGGTACATGCGGAAGTATAACACATGTGTTGGGCATGAGGCCCAGATATATAATTTAAGCTTCTGTGAAAGAAGCCCCCATGTATGAAGAGTGCAGCTAGCGCATCTGTAATGTACAAGCGAGGCACAAGGTGACCCTTGAAGGCCTAGAGAAATAATAAAAGAAAGAAAGAAAGGGAAACAAGACAGATGATGTATATGCAGAAAATGGACAAAGGGAGGGGACTAACATAGAGTCCGGTGCTAGGCGTAGAATCTTCGGAGCCTGGCCGTGTTCCATGGGTTCGGCTCGAGTCGACTAGTCGATGCATCTCGCAGTCGGTACACTCCACCGGTCAGAACTTGGTCAATAGTGAAAGGACCTTCCCATTTGGGCTCGAGCTTGTTCTTTTTCTTATCCGGCAGGCGTAGAACTAGTTCGCCAATGTTATAAGTTTTGGCCCGTACTTCTCTGCTTTGGTATCTGCGAGCCTGTTGCTGATAAAATGCGGAACGGGCTTTGGCTACGTCGCGCTCCTCTTCCATGGTGTCTAGACCGTCCTGCCGATCGAGCTCGGCTTCTCTTTCTTTGTACATGCGCACTCGATGTGAGTCATGAATTATGTCACAGGGCAAGACTGCCTCTGCGCCGTACACCATAAAGAAGGGTGTATATCCGGTACTACGATTCGGCGTCGTCTGTAGCCCCCAGAGTACGGAGTCGAGCTCCTCTACCTAGTGCGTGTTAGACTCCGTTAAGGAGCGTACTAATCTGGGCTTAATGCCGCTCATTATAAGACCGTTTGCTCGCTCGACTTGACCGTTGGTTTGTGGGTGATAGACTGAAGCGTAATCGAGCTTGATGCCCATTTTGCTGCACCAGAGTTTTACCTCGTCGGCCGTGAAGTTCGTGCCATTATCAGTGATGATTCTATGGGGGACGCCATAACGGTGTACAACCCCGGATATGAAGTCTATCACTGGTCCGGATTCAGCTGTTTTAACAGGTTTGGCTTCTATCCATTTGGTGAATTTATCCACCATGACCAATAAGTATTTTTTCTTGTGGGTTCCCCCTTTAAGGGGTCCAACCATGTCAAGCCCCCAGACCGTAAAGGGCCATGTAATGGGGATTGTTTGGAGGGCGGGGGGTGGCATGTGGCTTTGATTTGCAAAGAGCTAGCAACCGGCGCAACGTGGGACCAAGTCCTGTGCATCTGCCCGGGCCATTGGCCAATAGAATCCTGTACGGAAGGCCTTGCTTACAAGAGCCCGGGCTGCGACGTGATGACCGCCGAGTCCGGCGTGAATTTCTACCAAAAGATTCCTCCCTTTCACTTCAGGGATGCACATTTGAAGGACTCCGATAGTACTTTTTTGTACAATTCTCCCTCCTGGACCATGTAGGCCTTGGATCGCCGCACTATGCAGCGTGCCTCTTTTTGGTCCTCCGGAAGTTCCTGTCTAGTTAGGTAGGCCAGGAATGGTTCAGTCCATGGGGCAATAATGGCCATTATTTCGTGGGTTGAAGGTCTTATTTCGGTGACAGAGCCTCCGATTGTGTCAGAGAGTTCGGTATCGGGTATTTTGGCCGGGTCCGAACTATTGTTACCGGTGTCCCCTTCCCATACTATGGATGGTTTAAACAGCCTTTCCAAAAATATGTTGGGGGGACTGCATCGCGTTTTGCGCCGATGCGGGAGAGGATATCCACCGCCTGATTGTTTTCCCGAGCCACATGGTGAAATTCGAGCCCCTCGAACCGAGCTGACATTTTTAGGACGGCGTTTCGATAGGCTGCCATTTTTGGATCCTTGGCGTCAAAGTCTCCGTTTATTTGGGATATTGCGAGGTTTGAATCCCCACGCACCTCCAAACGTTGAATGCCCATGGAGACTGCCATCCGAAGACCATGCAACCAAGCTTCGTATTCGGCTGCATTGTTGGAGTCTGTATACAATATTTGCAGCACGTACTGAACAGTATCTCCGGTTGGGGACGTCAGGACGACGCCAGCCCCTAGACCAGCCAGGATTTTAGAACCATCGAAGTGCATGATCCAATTGGAGTTTGCGTCGTACTATTTAGGGAGTTCGGCCTCCGTCCATTCGGCGACGAAGTCGGCCAATACTTGCAACTTGATGGCTCATCGAGGTTTGTATGTTATGTCGAACGGGAGGAGCTCAATGGCCCATTTGGCAATCCGGCCCGTAGCGTCGCGGTTGTTTATAATATCATTAAGTGGCACTTCCAAGGCTACTGTAATCGAACACTCTTAAAAGTAGTGTCGCAGCTTCCGGGATGCCATGAATACCGCATAGGCTATATTTTGATAATGTGTGTACCGTGATTTGCATGGAGTGAGGACAGTGGATACATAGTATACCGGCTTTTGAAGAGGGAATTTGTGTCCGTCTGCTTCTCGTTCGATGACGAGCACTGCGCTGACAACTTGATGAGTTGCCGCAATGTACAACAGCATTGGTTCGCCGATGTTTGGCGCGGCCAGGATTGGGTTGGTTTCCAAAATGGCCTTTATTTCTTCCAGTCCGGCTGTGGCCGCGTCCGTCCACTCGAAGTGTTCGGTGCGCCGAAGGAGGCGATAAAGGGGTAAAGCCTTTTCTCCTAAACGGGAGATAAAGCGGCTTAGAGCCGCCACGCATCCAGTTAACTTCTGGATTTGTTTGAGGTCTGTTGGGGTAGCCAACTGTGACAAAGCTCGGATTTTGGCCAGATTAGCTTCAATACCTCTACTAGAGACAATGAAACCAAGGAGCTTTCCGGCTGGTATGCCGAAAACGGATTTTTCCGAATTGAGCTTGATGTCGTATGTTCGGAGATTGTCAAATGTGAGCCTCAAGTCGTCTATCAAAGAGTCGACGTGTTTGGTTTTGACGACCACATCGTCTACGTATGCCTCTACTGTTTTGTCGATTTGTTTCTCCAGACATGTCTGAATCATACGCTGATATGTTGCGCCGGCGTTTTTGAGCCCAAAAGGCAATGTGTTAAAACAGAAAGGGTCGTATGGTGTGATGAATGCCATTGCGGCTTGGTCGGACTCTGCCATCTTGATTTGGTGGTAACCAGAGTATGCGTCGAGGAAACACAATGACTCGTGTCTAGCGGTAGCATCAATGATTTGATCGATGCGTGGGAGGGGGAAGGGATCCTTTGGGCAAGCTTTATTGAGGTCTTTGAAATCGACACAAAGGCGCCAGGATTTGTCCTTCTTTGGTACCATCACCAGGTTTGCTAGCCAGTCCGGGTGTTTTATTTCTCTGATGAATCCGGCCTCCAATAACTTGGCTAGTTCCTCTCCCATGGCCTGTCTCTTAGGTTCGGAGAAACCCCGAAGAGCTTGCTTGACCGGCTTGAATCCCTTTAGGATATTGAGGCTATGCTCGGTCAGCCTGCGTGGGATTCCTGGCATGTCTGAGGGATGCCAGGCGAATATGTCCCAGTTCTTGCGTAGGAACTCTCGTAGTGTGGCGTCCACAGCAGGGTTTAACTATGCCCCGATGGAGGCTGTTTTTGTAGGGTCCGTTGGGTGGACTTGGAATTTGACTATTTCATCCGCTGGTTTAAAAGAGGTGGACTTGGATCTCTTGTCGAGTATCACGTCGTCCCTGTCCACTATGGAGCGTAGCGTGGTTAATTCCTCGGCCGAGAGGGCTTCGGATAATGCCTCAAGGGCCAGTGCGGCTGTTTTGTTTTTGGCGGAGTGCTGTGTCCGGATCACTGGCGAGAGTGATGATCCCGTTGGGCCCGGGCATTTTGAGCTTCATGTACCCGTAATGGGGTACGGCTTGAAAGATTGTGAATGCCTCCCGTCCTAAAAGAGCGTGATAACCACTGCTGAACGGGGCCACTTGGAATGTAATTTCTTCGGACCTGTAATTATCCGGCGTGCCGAATACCACATCTAGTGTGATTTTCCCAGCGCAGCGTGCTTCCCGACTGGGGATGATTCCTCTAAAGGTTGTGCTACTTTGCTCAATGCGGTTCCAGTCTATTTCCATCTTTTGAAGAGTTTTCTCATAGATGAGGTTTAATCTGCTGCCGCCGTCCATGAGTACTTTGGTGAGTCGAAAGCTGTCCACGATTGGACTGAGGACCAGTGCGGCTGGTGCTCGGGCCGTTTGGAATTTAGGTTCGTCACTGGCATTGAAGGTAATAGTCGTGACACTCCATGGATTTATTGCTGCTACATGGCAGATTTCGGCCATGCTGCGGAGTGTTCGCTTGCGCCTATTATTTGACGCGAAGGTCTCGAAGACCATTAACACCGTATTGTTATCCACGGGATGGTGCTCTGTGGTATTTCGGAGAAGAAGATCCTCACCACTTTTGGCCACCTACTGGAGTATCCAACATGCTCTGAGGCTGTGCGTTGGTATTGTATCCGCTGTACTATGAATTTTGCAGGGTCCATTGAGCCATCCCTCCAGTACGGTTCCATACCCTGTGGAGGGTTTTTGCTTTTTGGTGGTTGACCCGGGAGTATTGTGATAATGCACCCTTTTGTTTTGGACTGGGTTTGTATTCAGGGACGGATTATCCCAAAAGTTTATTTTGGTTCTCCAGGCACTTCCCATCGCACAGTACTTTTGTACTATGGACGCCAAGTTAGCAAAGCGTGTTATCTCACGGTGATTTATGGCGTTAAGGATTCCCTTGCCGTGCAATTATTGCAGAAAAATAGGATTGCGTCTTCCTCGCGACAGTCCTTAACCTTGTTCATCGCAAGGAGGAATCTGGTCCAATAGTGATGTACTGTTTCCTGGGGCTCTTGCCTGATGTGGGAAAGATCGCTTATGTTTGGGTGGGTGGGTGGAATTGAATCCGAATCCTCACCTGATCTGGGATCCAGGGGTCGAGGAATTTCCAATTTTGGAAGTTCCGGTTCCGGGGTGTGACCCGATAATCCTGGCCCGCTGCCTGACTCTAAGTTCAGGGATCGGGTGTTGTCCTCCTGCGAACGGGCGTCCGGCTCAGAGAGCTCGGGAATCCGGACATAGTTGGTCCTCAAGATGGAGGAAAGGTCGCCGCATTATACCTCCGCCACTTCAACATGATGGGTGACCGGTGGAGAGTTAATCTTCCTTTGATCGGGTTTAAGCCCAATCCGATCATAGTCCGTAGCGACTCCCAAGGCGGCGATGCGATCCAAGAGCTTGTTTAAGGAGGAAAGCTCCATTGGATCCATCTGTTCGGCGAGTGCCGATTTGACATGGAGGCTGTTTTCGATGACCCGAGAAGTCATCGTCGATGCGGCGGCCGAACAGGCGGTCATGATAAAACCGCCTAGCTGGAGAGTTTGGCCGACAGCCAAAGTTCCCCCGACAGTAGTACCGTCTTTAAAGACGAGATGAGACATCCTTCCTTCTGGCGATGACACAGAGGAACTCTCAATGAAAGCACCAATGTCGGTGTCAAAACCGGCGGATCTCGGGTAGGGGGTCCCGAACTGTGCGTCTAGGCGGATGGTAATAGGAGGCAGGGGACACGAAGTTTTACCCAGGTTCGGGCCCTCTTGATGGAGGTAAAACCCTACGTCCTGCTTGATTAATATTGATGATATGGATAGTACAAGAGTAGATCTACCACGAGATCGGAGAGGCTAAACCCTAGAAGCTAGCCTATGGTATGATTGTTTGTTGTCCTATGGACTAAAACCCTCCGGTTTATATAGACACCGGAGGGGGCTAGGGTTACACAAGGTCGGTTACAAAGGAGGAGATATACATATCCGTATTGCCTAGCTTGCCTTCCACGCCAAGTAGAGTCCCATCCGGACACGAGACGAAGTCTTCAATCTTGTATCTTCATAGTCCAACAGTCCGGCCAAAGGATATAGTCCGGCTGTCCGGAGACCCCCTAATCCAGGACTCCCTCACTCGCCGATCTTTGGGCAAGTCAATCAAAGTCCATACTTTGTTCTTATACATGGATCTCATCTCAGATTTCATGGCCTCAAGCCATTTCGCGGAATCTGGGCTCATCATCACTTCCTCATAGTTCGTAGGTTCATCATGGTCAAGTAACATGACCTCCAGAACAGGATTACCATACCACTCTGGTGCGGATCTCACTCTGGTTTACCTACAAGGTTCGGTAGTAACTTGAACTGAAGTTACATGATCATCATCATTAGCTTCCTCACTAATTGGTGTAGTAGTCACAGGAACATATTTCTGTGATGAATTACTTTCCAATAAGGGAGCAGGTACAATTACCTCATCAAGTTCTACTTTCCTCCCACTC
Organism: Triticum urartu; assembly: GCF_003073215.2. Classification (NCBI taxonomy): domain Eukaryota; kingdom Viridiplantae; phylum Streptophyta; class Magnoliopsida; order Poales; family Poaceae; genus Triticum; species Triticum urartu. The sequence continues at coordinate 154,396,862 of NC_053027.1, forward strand.
ACTTCTTTCGAGAGAAACTCCTTCTCTAGAAAGGATCCATTCTCAGCAATGAATATCTTGCCTTCGGATCTGTGATAGAAGGTGTACCCAACATTTTCTTTTGGATATCCTATGAAGACGCACTTCTCCGATTTGGGTTTGAGCTTATCAGGTTGAAACTTTTTCACATAATCATTGCAACCTGAAACTTTAAGAAACGACAGCTTAGGTTTCTTGCCAAACCATAGTTCATACGGTGTCGTCTCAACGGTTTTAGATGGTGCCCTATTTAACGTGAATGTAGCTGTCTCTAATGCATAACCCCAAAACGATAGTGGTAAATCGGTAAGAGACATCATAGATCGCACCATATCTAATAAAGTACGGTTACAATGTTCGGACACACCATTACACTGTGGTGTTCTAGGTGGCGTGAGTAGTGAAACTATTTCACATTGTTTTAACTGAAGGCCAAACTCGTAACTCAAATATTTTACTTCTGCGATCATATCGTGGAAACTTTTATTTTTGTTACGATGATTCTCCACTTCACTATGAAATTCTTTGAAATTTTCAAATGTTTCAGACTTGTGCTTCATCAAGTAGATATACTCATATCTGCTCAAATCATCTGTGAAGATCAGAAAATAATGATACCTGCCGCGAGCCTCAATATTCATCGGACCACATACATCAGTATGTATGATTTCCAACAAATCTGTTGCTCACTCCATTGTTCCAGAGAACGGAGTCTTAGTCATCTTGCCCATGAGGCATGGTTCGCAAGCATCAAGTGATTCATAATCAAGTGATTCCAAAAGCGCATCAGCATGGATTTTCTTCATGCGCTTTACACCAATATGACCTAAATGGTAGTGCCACAAATAAGTTACACTATCATTATTAACTTTGCATCTTTTGGCTTCAATATTATGAATATGTGTATCGCTACGATCGAGATCCAACAAACCATTTTATTGGGTGTATAACCATAGAAGGTTTTATTCATGTAAACAGAATAACAATTATTCTCTAACTTAAATGAATAACCGTATTGCAATAAACATGATCAAATCATATTCTTGCTCAACGCAAACACCAAATAACATTTATTTAGGTTCAACACCAATCCCGAAATTATAGGGAGTGTGTGATGATGATCATATCATTCTTGGAACTACTTCCAACACACATCGTCACTTCACCCTTAACTAGTCTCTGTTCATTCTGCAACTCCTGTTTCAAGTTACTACTCTTAGCAACTGAACTAGTATCAAATACCAAGGGGTTGCTATAAACACTAGTAAAGTACACGTCAATAACATGTATATCCAATATACCTTTGTTCACCTCGCCATCCTTCTTATCCGCCAAATACTTGGGGCAGTTCCGCTTTTAGTGACCAGTTCCTTTGTAGTAGAAGCACTCAGTCTCAGGCTTAGGTCCATACTTGGGCTTCTTCACTTGAGCAGCAACTTGCTTGCCGTTCTTCTTGAAGTTACCCTTCTTCCCTTTGCCCTTTTTTGAAAGTAGTGGTCTTTGTCAACCATCAACACTTGATGTTTTTCTTGATTTCTACCTTCGTCGATTTCAGCATCACGAAGAGCTTGGAAATTACTTTTGTCATCCCTTGCATATTATAGTTTATCACTAAGTTCTAGTAACTCAGTGATAGTGACTAGAGAACTTTGTCGATTACTCTCTTATCTAGAAGATTAACACCCACTTGATTCAAGCAATTGTAGTACTCAGACAATCTGAGCACATGCTCACTGGTTGAGCTATTCTCCTCCATTTTGTAGGCAAAGTACTCTCAGAGGTCTCATACCTCCCGACATGGGCATGAGTATGAAATACCAATTTCAACTCTTGGAACATCTTATATGCTCCACGGCGTTCAAAACATCTTTGAAGCCCCGATTCTAAGCCGTTAAGCATGGTGCACTAAACTATCAAGTAGTCATCATATTGAGCTAGCTAAACGTTCATAATGTCAGCATCTGCTCCTGCAATAAGTCTGTCACCTAGCGGTGCATCAAGGACATAATTCTTCTGTGCAGCAATGAGGATAATCCTCAGATCACGGATCCAATTCGCATCATTGCTACTAACATTTTTCAACATAGTATTTCTCTAGGAACACAATAAACTGGGAGCAACATCGCGAGCTATTGATCTACAACATAGATATGCTAATACTACCAGGACTAAGTTCATGATAAAGTTCAATTAATCATATTACTTAAGAACTCCCACTTAGATAGACATCCCTCTAATTATCTAAGTGATCACGTGATCCATATCAACTAAACCATAACCGATCATCACGTGAAATGGAGTAGTTTTCAATGGTGAACATCATTATGTTGATCATATCTACTATATGATTCACGCTCGACCTTTCGGTCTCCAGTGTTCCGAGGCCATATCTGCATATGCTAGGCCCATCAAGTTTAACCCGAGTATTTCTGCGTGTGCAAAACTGGCTTGCACCCGTTGTAGATGGACATAGAGCTTATCACACCCGATCATCACGTGGTGTCTGGGCAAGACGAAGTTTGGCAACGGTGCATACTCAGGGAGAACACTTTTATCTTGAAATTTAGTGAGAGATCATCTTATGATGCTACTGTCATAACTAAGCAAAGTAAGATGTATAAAAGATAAACATCACATGCAATCAAAATATGTGACATGATATGGCCATATCATCTTGTGCCTTTGATCTCTATCTCCAAAGCATCGTCATGATTTCCATCGTCACCGGCATGACACCATGATCTCCATCATCTTGATCTATATCAATGTGTCGTCACATGGTCGTCTCGCCAACTATTGCTCTTGCAACTATTGCTATCGCATAGCGATAAAGTAAAGCAATTATTTGGCGCTTGCATCTTATGCAATAAAGAGACAACCATAAGGCTTCTGTCATTTGCCGATAACTTCAACAAAACATGATCATCTTATACAACAACATATATCTCATCATGTCTTGACCATATCACATCACAACATGCCCTGCAAAAACAAGTTAGACGTCCTCTACTTTGTTGTTGCAAGTTTTACGTGGCTGCTACAGGCTGAGCAAGAACCGTTCTTACCTACGCATCAAAACCACAACAATAGTTCATCAAGTTAGTGATGTTTTAACCTTCTCAAGGACCGGGCGTAGCCACACTCGGTTCAACTAAAGTTGGAGAAACTGACACCCGCTACTCACCTGTGTGCATAGCACGGCGGTAAAACCAGTCTCACGTAAGCGTACGCGTAATGTCGGTCTGGGCCGCTTCATCCAACAATACCGCCGAACCAAAGTGTGACATGCTGGTAAGCAGTATGACTTATATCACCCATAACTCACTTGTGTTGTACTCGTGCATATTACATCAACGCATAAAACCAGGCTCTGATACCACTGTTGGGGAACGTAGTAATTTCAAAAAAATTCCTACGCACACACAAGATCATGGTGATGCATAGCAATGAGAGGGGAGAGTGTTGTCCACGTACCCTCGTAGACCGAAAGCGGAAGCATTAGCACAATGCGGTTGATGTAGTCGTACGTCTTCACGATCCGACCGATCAAGTACCGAACATACGACACCTCCGAGTTCAGCACACGTTCAGCCCGATGACGTCCCTCGAACTCCGATCCAGCCGAGTGTTGAGGGAGAGTTTCGTCAGCACGACGGCATGGTGACGATGTTGATGTTCTACCGACGCAGGGCTTCGCCTAAGCACCGCTACTGTATTATCGAGGTGGATTATGGTGGAGGGGGGCACCGCACATGGCTAAAAGATCAAATGATCAATTATTGTGTCTCTAGGGTGCCCCTGCCCCCGTATATAAAGGAGCAAGGGGGGAGGTGTGGCTGGCCAGGAGGGGCGCGCCAGGAGGAGTCCTACTCCCACCGGGAGTAGGACTCCCTCCCTTTTCCTTGTTGGATTAGGAGTGGAGGGGGAAAGAGGAGGGAGAGAGGAAGTAAAGGGGGGCCGCTGCCCCCATCTCCTTGTTCTATTCGGACTAGGGGGGAGGGGCGCGCGACCCTGCCCTGGCCGCCTCTCCTCTTCTCCACAAAGGCCCACTATGGCCCATTAAGCCCTCGGGGGGTTCTGGTAACCCCTCGGTACTCCCGTAAAAATCCCGATTTCACTCGGAACACTTCCGATATCCAAATATAGGCTTCCAATATATCAATCTTCATGTCTCGTCCATTTCGAGACTCCTCGTCATGTCCGTGATCACATCCGGGACTCCGAACAACCTTCGGTACATCAAAACTATAAACTCATAATATAACCGTCATCGAAACTTTAAGCGTGCGGACCCTACGGGTTCGAGAACTATGTAGACATGACTGAGACACGTCTCCGGTCAATAACCAATAGCGGAACCTGGATGCTCATATTGGCTCCCACATATTCTACGAAGATCTTTATCGGTCAGACCCCATAACAACATACGTTGTTCCCTTTGTCATCGGTATGTTACTTGCCCGAGATTCGATCGTCGGTATCTCAATACCTAGTTCAATCTCGTTACTAGCAAGTCTCTTTACTCGTTCCGTAACACATCATCCCGCAACCAACTTATTAGTTGCAATGCTTGCAAGGCTTATAGTGATGTGCATTACCGAGTGGGCCCTAGAGATACCTCTCCGACAATCGGAGTGACAAATCCTAATCTCGAAATACGCCAACCCAACAAGTACCTTCGGAGACACCTGTAGAGCACCTTTATAATCACCCAGTTACGTTGTGACGTTTGGTGGCACACAAAGTGTTCCTCCGATAAACGGGAGTTGCATAATCTCATAGTCATAAGAACATGTATAAGTCATGAAGAAAGCAATAGCAACAAACTAAACGATCAAGTGATAAGCTAACAGAATGGGTCAAGTCAATCACACCATTGTCCTAATGATGTGATCCCGTTAATCAAATGAAAACTCATTTCTATGGTTAGGAAACATAACCATCTTTGATCAACGAGCTAGTCAAGTAGAGGCATACTAGTGACACTCTGTTTGCCTATGTATTCACACATGTATTATGTTTCCCGTTAATACAATTCTAGCATGAATAATAAACATTTATCATGATATAAGGAAATAAATAATAACTTTATTATTGCCTCTAGGGCATATTTCCTTCACAATTGAGAAGAGATATAGGCCTGAACTCTATTGGACTGGTGGATGAATCAACTTTTGGAATTAGGGTAATGAAAGATTAATTGATGCTTTGGATATTAACATTGCCAGAATGAAAATCTTGAATGAGTTTGTAGAAACCTGGAGCAATGATATCCCAGCAATGTTTGAGGAATGCAACATTAAATCCATATGGGTCTGGAGATTTGTCAGATGGCATATGCATGATGACCTTATCCATCTCTTCCTTGGTGAAAGGAGCTTCCAAATCAGTTAGGTCCCCCCAGAGGTTGTAGCAAATTTTCTAAGTGTAGAGGGTTGGCAGTGGGTTTCTTAGTGCCCAATCTCTCTTTGAAAGTCCTGAATAGAATGGCAGCTTTGGCTTGATGACCATGATGTTCATTGCCAGTTTTATCTTTGAGCATGGCAATATAGTTATGTCTGTATTTGATTGTAGCCTTTGCTTGGAAATATTTGGGGCTTCTCCCATCTGAATCTGTCTAATAGTGGCCCTCTGTTTCCATAAATTCTTTGGTGCTCCAAGAGTGTGGATATATGAGTTTTAAGCACCTCTTTGGTTATGGAAACTCAATGGATAATGCTATGTATTCCTTAAAGTTATCATAACAGAGAATTAAGAAATTGGTGTCTGCAATGGTTTTCCTCAGATTAGAGATTTGCGTGGACCAGATTTTTAAACCTTTACTCAACCTTTTGAATTTAGCAGCTATGATTTTGGCACTATCTTTTTCATTCACCTCTTGTGACCAGATTATTTGAACAATGTCCTTGAATTGAGAGTGCTGCAACCAATAATTCTCAAACCTAAATATGTTTGCTCTAGGAATAGCAGAACCAATTCTTACATTGACGGGGACATGATTAGAAGTGGTTTTAGCCATCGGATAGTCAAAATTGGATGGATATTTAAGTGTCCATGCTTCAGATGTAAATCACCAGTCCAATTTCTCAAGCAGTGTGCCTCTTGCATATTGCTCCATGTAAAATTCCTATCTTTCAATTGTATCTCAATCAGAGCCTGTTGGTTGATTGCTTCATTAAAGTTAAGCATGTCATCAATATTCCCCCTTCCCTACTTTTGTTGTGGGGATACCTAATGTAATTGAAGTCCCCTAAGATAATCTAGTGGATATCATTTTCAATATGGAAAATTTTCAGCTAGTGAATGAAAAGATGTCTTTCTTGTTGCTCACAATGGCCATACACATTAGTAAGCACCCACTGATCACCATTATGTCTGGAGGTGAATTGGATTGTGATGGTAAAATTATTGTTGTGGATGTTTTGTCCCCTGAACACTTGATCATTCCATGCTACAAGGATACCCCCTGAGGCACCTACAGAAGGTAGGTACTCAAACTTGCCAATACATCTAGGACAGAAATTTTTGATGTAAGTAGTATCAAAGGTCTCTCTCTTAGTTTCTTGAATGCAGATAATGGAACATTGAGATTTTTTAATTTTATTGGTAATGGTTGACCATTTCTTAGGGTCATTAATAACCTTGATGTTCCAATTCAGTATACTCCATTCTCTGTTCATGAATGTGTTTTAATCAGAAAAGTTGCTCTATTCCTTTTATCAGCCCAGAAATAATCAGTAGCATAATGTGACGAAACTAATAGTGATGATAGGCAGAATAGATAACTAGCATGCAAACCAAAGTCCACGATACTAGTTCAGTAACAGAACATCTTTACAACCCAGCATAACAAATTCAGTACATCCAGATAGCATCACAGGGAGTGCTACCTCTTGAGCATGCATTGGTTTTCCCTTGAAGAGGAAAGGGTGATGCAGCAAAGTAGTGTAAGTATTTCCCTCAGTTTTTGAGAACCAAGGTATCAATCTAGTAGGAGATAACACGCAAGTCACCCAGTACCTGCACAAACAATCAAGAACCTCGCAACCAACGCGATAAAGGGGTTGTCAATCCCTTCACGGTCACTTGCGAAAGTGAGATCTGATAAAGATAGTAAGATAAATATTTTTGGTATTTTTTGTATAGATTGGAAAGTAAAGATTGCAAAATAGTAAACGAGATGCGATAATAAAAAGAGATGCAATATAATAAGAAAGAGACCCGGGGGCCATAGGTTTCACTAGTGTCTTCTCTCATGATAGCATGTTTTACGGTGGGTGAACAAATTACTGCCGAGCAATTGATAGAAGAGCGCATAATTATGAGAATATCTAGGCAATGATTATGAACATATGCATCACTTCCGTGTTAAGTAGACCAAAACGATTCTGCATCTACTACTATTACTCCACACATCAACTGCTATCCAGCATGCATCTAGAGTATTAAGTTAATAATAGAGTAATGCTTTAGGCAAGATGACACGATGTAGAGGGATAAACTCAAGCAATATGATATAAACCCCTTCTTTTTATCCTCGATGGCAACAATACAATACATGCCTTGCTGCCCCTACTGTCACTAGGAAAGGACACACAAGATTGAACCCAAAGCTAAGCACTTCTCCCATTGCAAGAAAGATCAATCTAGTAGGCCAAACTAAACCGAAAATTCGAAGATAGTTGCAAAGATATCAAATCATGCATATAAGAATTCAGAGAAAAACCAAATATTATTCCTAGATAAACTTGATCATAAATCCACAATTCATCGGATCTCGGCAAACACACCGCAAAAAGTATTACATCGAATAGATCTCCAAGAACATCGAGGAGAACTTTGTATTGAGAACCAAAGAGAGAGAAGAAGCCATCTAGCTAATAACTATGGACCTGAAGGTCTGTGGTAAACTACTCACACATCAACTGAGAGGCTATGGTGTTGATGTAGATGCCCTCTGTGATCGAATCCCCCTCCGACAGATCACCGGGGAAGGCCCCAGATGGGATCTCATGGGTACAAAAGGTTGCAGCGGTGGAAAAGTGGTTTCGTGGCTCCCCCTGATGTTTTTAGGGTATAAGAGTATATATAGGCAAAAGAAGTACGTCGGTGGAGCTCCGTAGGGCCCACAAGGGTGGCGGCGCACCCTCCTATCTCGTGGAAGCTTTGCAGAGTTCCAGACTTCCGCTCCAAGTCTCCTGGTTTGTGTTTGTTCTAAGAAAGATCCTCGCGAAGGTTTCGTTCCGTTTGGATTCCGTTTGATATTCCTTTTCTACGAAACACTAAAATAGGCAAAAGAAAACAGAAACTGGCACTGGGCCTCCGGTTAATAGATTAGTCCCAAAAATAATATAAAAGAGCATATTAAAGCCCATTAAACATCAAGATAATATAATAGCATGGAACAATAAAAAATTATAGATACGTTGGAGACGTATCAAGCATCCCCAAGCTCAATTACTGCTCGTCCTCGAGTAAATAAATGATAAAAACAGAATTTTTGATGTGGAATGCTACCTAACATAATTTCAATGTAATTTTCTTTATTGTGGGATGAATGTTCAGATCCAAAAGATTCAAGACATTTTTTAATATTGACATAAAAATAATAATACTTCAAGCATACTAACCAAGCAATTATATCTTCTCAAAATAACATAGCCAAAGAAAGCTCATCCCTACAAAATCATATAGTTTGTCCATGCTTCATTTTCATCACACAAAATTCACCCATCATGCACAACCCCGATGACAAGCCAAGCAATTGTTTCATACTTAGCCTTTTCAAACTTTTTCAACTTTCACGCAATATATGAGCGCGAGCCATGGACATAGCACTATAGGTGGAATAGAATGGTGGTTGTGGAGAAGACAAAAAGGAGGAAGATAGTCTCACATCAACTAGGCATATCAATGGGCTATGGAGATGCCCATCAATAGATATCAATGTGAGTGAGTAGGGATTGCCATGCAATAGATGCACTAGAGCTATAAGTGTATGAAAGCTTAGCAAAAGAAACTAAGTGGGTGTGCATCCAACGTACTTGCTCATGAAGACCTAGGGCAATTTGAGGAAGCCCGTCATTGGAATATACAAGCCAAGTTCTATAATGAAAAATTCCCACTAGTATATGAAAGTGACAACATAAGAGACTCTCTATCATGAAGATCACGGTGCTACTTTGAAGCACAAGTGTGGAAAAAAATAGTAACATTTCCCCTTCTCTCTTTTTCTCTCATTTATAATTTTTTTGTTTGGGCCTTCTCTCTTTTTTATGGCCTCTTTTTTATATTTATTTTTCGTCCGGAGTCTCATCCCGACTTGTGGGGGAATCATAGTCTCCATCATCCTTACCTCACATGGGACAATGCTCTAATAATGAAGATCATCACACTTTTATTTACTTACAACTCAATAATTACAACTTGATACTTAGAACAAAATATGACTCTATGTGATGCCTCTGGTGGTGTACCGGGATGTGCAATGAATCAAGAGTGACATGTATAAAAAATTATGAATGGTGGCCATGCCACAAATACGATGTCAACTACATGATCATGCAAAGCAATATGACTATGATGAAACATGTCATAATAAACGGAATGGTGGAAAGTTGCATGGCAATATATCTCGGAATGGCTATGGGAATGCCATAATAGGTAGGTATGGTGGCTGTTTTGAGGAAGGTAAATGATGGGTTTAAGGTACCGGCGAAAGTTGCGCGACACAAGAGAGGCTAGCAATGGTGGAAGGGTGAGAGTGCGTATAATCCATGAACTCAACATTAGTCATAAAGAACTCACATACTTATTGCAAAAATCTACAAGTCATCAAAACCAAGCACTACGCACATGCTCCTAGGGGGGTAGATTTGTAGGAAAAGACCATCGGTCGTCCTCGACCGCCACTCATAAGGAAGGCAATCAAAGAACACCTCATGCTTCAAATTTGTCACACAACAGTTATGATACGTGCATGCTACGAGACTTGCAAACCTCAACACAAGTATTTCTCAATTTTAAAATTACTCAACTAGCACGACTCTAATATTACCATCTTTATATCTCAAAACAATTATCAAGTAACAAACTATTCAATGCACTCTATATGAAAGTTTTTATTATACCCGTCTTGAATGCCCATCATATAAGGACTAATTTTTATAACCAAAGCAAATTATCATGCTGTTCTAAAAGACTCTCAAAATAATATAAGTGAAGCATGAGAGATCAATAATTTCTATAAAATAAAACCACCACCGTGCTCTAAAAAGATATAAGTGAAGCACATAGATATTCTAATAAATTCCGATTCATGTGTGTCTCTCCCAAAAGGTGTGTACAGAAAGGATGATTGTGGTAAACTAAAGCAAAGACTCAAATCATACAAGACACTCCAAGAAAAACACATATCATGTGGTGAATAAAAATAGAGCCTCAAGTAAAGTTACCGATAGACAAAGACGAAAGAGAGGATGCCTTCCGGGGCATCCCCAAGCTTAGCCTTTTGGTTGTCCTTGAATTTTACCTTGGGGTGCCTTGGGTATCCCCTAGCTTAGGCTCTTGCCACTCCTTGTTCCAAAATCCATCAAATCTTTACCCAAAAACTTGAAAACTTCACAACACAAAACTCAACAGAAAATCTCATGAGCTCTGTTACTATAAGAAAACAAATCACCACTTTAATGTACTGTAATTAACTCATTCTTTATTTATATTGGTGTTAATCCTACTGTATTCCAACTTCTCTATGGTTCATACCCCCCGATACTAGCCATAGATTCATCAAAATAAGCAAACAACACACGAAAAACAGAATCTGTCAAAACATAACAGTCTGTAGCAATCTGGAGATTTCGAATACTTATATAACTCAAAAAATTCTGAAAACTTAGGACGTCCTAAATAATTTGTATATTGATCTACTGCAGTTGGAATTGGTATTTTATCGCTCTCTGGTAAAAATTGAAAATTATTTTCGTGAGCGCATACTTTCTGTTTTTTCAGCAAGATCAAACAACAATCACCCAAGAAGATCCTAAAGGCTTTACTTGGCACAAACACTAATTAAAACATAAAAAACACAATCATGACAAAGGCTGTATAAATTATTTATTACTAAACAGGAACAAAAATTAAGAAACAAAAATAAAATTGGGTTGCCTGCCAACAAGCGCTATCGTTTAACGCCCCTAGCTAGGCATAAAAGCAAGAATAGATCTAGGTATTGCCATCTTTGGTATTTATCTTTTTAATGGAGTTATGCTCAGATCCAGGAGGTTCCTTGCATTTGCCTTTATTCTCGGAGATTTTTAGATCTAGAGCATCCAACCGCTTATTGCAAAGAGTGATCAACGTAGTCATACGGTGAAGGTTCCCACCAACATTTTTAAGAGGCTTAATAGATTTTTGCAATTCGCATAATTTCTCTAAAATTGGGTTCCTTCTTGAGTAAGATGTAGTTCCTTTTGTGGGGGGAAGTACTCCTACTATTCCCTCTATAATTTCATAAGCAATATTGGGATCAATTTCAATAAAATTCCCTTTAGCGGCAAAATCCAAGAGTTGTCTATAGGATATGGTTAGCCCAACATAAAAATTACGAGGTAAAATCTTGAAATCTCCCCTATAGTGCAACTATGATAGGATTCTATCATCCTATACCAAGCATCTTTTAAGTTTTCTCCTTGTCTTCGTTTGAAGTGAAGAACTTCAAAATCGGGAGACAAAGGAAGGGAGAAAGGGCTAGCCATGACGGCAAAACAAACGAACTAACACACGGACACACAAGAAAAGAGACGAACGGAAAAGCGGCGAATAAAACGGCAAAGGTGAAGTGGGGAAGAGGAAAACGAGAGACAAATGGAAAATAATTTAATGCGAGGGAGAAGAGTTTATGATGGGTACTTGGTATGTCTTGACTTGAGCGTAGATCTCCCCGATAATGGCGCCATAAATCCTTCTTGCTACCTCTTGAGCATGTGTTGGTTTTCCCTTGAAGAGGAAAGTGTGATGCAGCAAAGTAGCGTAAGTATTTCCCTTAGTTTTTGAGAACCAAGGTATCAATCCAGTAGGAGACTACATGCAAATCGCCTAGTACCTGCACAAACAATCAAGAACCTTGCAACCAATGCGATAAAGGGGTTGTCAATCCCTTCATGACCACTTGCAAAAGTGAGATCTAATAAAGATAATAAGATAAATATTTTTGGTATTTTGGTTGTATAGATTGAAAAGTAAAGATTGCAAAATAAATAGTAAACTAAAATTATAGATCGGAAACTTATATGATGTAAAGTAGACTCAGGGGCCATAGGTTTCACTAGTGGCTTCTCTCAAGATAGCATATATTACGGTGGGTGAACAAATTACTGCTGAGCAATTGATAGAAAAGCGCATAGTTATGAGAATATCTAGGCATGATCATGAACATAGGCATCATGTCCGTGTCAAGTAGACCGAAACGATTCTGCATCTACTACTATTACTCCACACATCGACTACTATCCAACATGCATCTAGAGTATTAAGTTCATAAGAACAGAGTAACACATTAGGCAAGATGACATGATGTAGAGGGATAAACTCAAGCAATATGATATAAACCCCATCTTTTTATCCTCGATGGCAACAATACAATACGTGTCGGTTCCCTTTCTGTCACTCGGATCGAGCACCGCAAGATTGAACCCAAAGCTAAGCACTTCTCCCATTGCAAGAAAGATCAATCTAGTAGGCCAAACCAAACCGATAATTCGAAGAGACTTGCAAAGATATCAAATCATGCATATAAGAATTCAGAGAAGAATCAAATATTGTTCATAGATAATCTTGATCATAAACCCACAATTCAACGGATCTCGGCAAAAACACCGCAACAAGTATTACATCGAATAGATCTCCAAGAACATTGAAGAGAACTTTGTATTGAGAACCAAAGAGAGAGAAAAAGCCATCTAGCTAATAACTATGGACTCGAAGGTCTGTGGTAAACTACTGACACATCATCGGAGAGGCTATGGTGCTGATGTAGAAGCCCTCCGTGATCGAATCCCCCTTCGGAAGATCGCAGGAAAAGGCCCCCAGATGGGATCTCACGGGTACAGAAGTTTGGGACGGTGGAAAAGTGGTTTCGTGTCTCCCCTGGATGTTTTTAGGATATAAGAGTATATATAGGCGAAAGAAGTAGGTCGGTGGAGCTCCGTGGGGCCCACGACGGTGGGGGACACGCCTACCCCACTGGGCGCGCCGCCTGCCTCGTGGAAGCTTCACGGACTTCCAGACTTGTACTCCAAGTCTCCTTGGTTGCGTTTGTTCCAAGAAAGATCCTCGTGAAGGTTTTGTTCCATTTGGATTCTGTTTGATATTCCTTTTCTGCGAAACACTGAAATAGGCAAAAAAAACATCAATTTGCACTGGGCTTCGGTTAATAGGTTAGTTCCAAAAATAATATAAAGGTGCATATTAAATCCCATTAAACATCCAAAATAGATAATATAATAGCATGGAACAATCAAAAATTATAGATACGTTGGAGACGTATCAAGCATCCCCAAGCTTAATTCCTGCTTGTCCTCGAGTAGGTAAATGATAAAAACAGAATTTTTTATGTGGAATGCTTAACATAATTTTCAATGTAATTTTCTTTATTGTGGCATGAATATTCAGAAAGATTCAAGACAAAACTTTAATATTGACATAAAAACAATAATACTTGAAGCATGCTAACCATGCAATTATGTCTTCTCAAAATAACATGGCCAAAGCAAGCTATCCCTACAAAATCATATAGTCTGGCTATGCTCTATCTTCATCACACAAAATATTTAAATCATGCACAACCCCGATGACGAGCCAAGCAATTGTTTCATACTTTTGATGTTCTCAAACTTTTTCAATCTTCATGCAATACATGAGCGTGAGCCATGGATATATCACTATAGGTGGAATAGAATGTTGGTTATGGAGAAGAAAAAATGGAGAAGATAGTCTCACATCAACTAGGCATATCAACGGGCTATGGAGATGCCCATCAATAGATATCAATGTGAGTGAGTAGGGATTGCCATGCAACGGATGCACTAGAGCTATAAACGTATGAAAGCTCAACAAAAGAAACTAAGTGGGTGTGCATCCAACTTGCTTGCTCACGAAGACCTAGGGCATTTTGAGGAAGCCCATCATTGGAATATACAAGCCAAATTCTATAATGAAAAATTCCCACTAGTATATGAAAGTGACAACATAAGAGACTCTCTATCATGAAGATCATGGTGCTACTTTGAAGCACAAGTGTGGAAAAAGGATAGTAGCATTGCCCCTTCTCTCTTTCTCTCTGTTTTTTATTAGGGCCTTATTTTTTTATGGCCTCCTTTCTTTCGCCCGGAGTCTCATCCTGACTTGTGGGGGAATCATAGTCTCCATCATCCTTTCCTCACTGGGACAATGCTCTAATAATGATGATCATCACACTTTTATTTACTTGCAACTCAAGAATTACAACTCTATACTTAGAACAATATATGACTGTATGTGAATGCCTCCGGCGGTGTACCGGGATGTGCCATGAATCAAGAGTGACATGTATGAAAAATTATGAATGGTGGCTTTGCCACAAATACGATGTCAACTACATGATCATGCAAAGAAATATGACAATGATGGAGCGTGTCATAATAAACGAAACGGTGGAAAGTTGCATGGCAATATATCTTGGAATGGCTATGGAAATGCCATAATAGGTAGGTATGGTGGCTGTTTTGAGAAAGGTAAATGGTGGGTTTATGGTACCGGCAAAAGTTGCGCGGTACTAGAGAGGCTAGCAATGGTGGAAGGGTGAGAGTGCGTATAATCCATTGACTCAACATTAGTCATAAAGAACTCACATACTTATTGCAAAAATCTATTAGTTACAAAGTATTACGCGCATGATCCTAGGGGGATAGATTGGTAGGAAAAGACCATCGCTCGTCCCCGACCGCCACTCATAAGGAAGACAATCAGAAAATAAATCATGCTCCGACTTCATCACATAACGGTTCACCATACGTGCATGCTACGGGAATCACAAACTTTAACACAAGTATCTCTCAAATTCACAACTAATCAACTAGCATGACTCTAATATCACCATCTTCATATCTCAAAACAATCATAAAGAATCAAACTTCTCATAGTATTCAATGCACTTTATATGGAAGTTTTTTATTATACCCATCTTGGATGCCTATCATATTAGGACTAATTTTATAGCCAAAGCAAATTACCATGCTGTTCTAAAAGACTCTCAAAATAATATAAGTGAATCATGAGAGATCAATAATTGCTATAAAATAAAACCACCACCGTGCTCTAAAGAGATATAAGTGAAGCACTAGAGCAAAATTATCTAGCTCAAAAGATATAAGTGAAGCACATAGAGTATTCTAGTAAATTCTGATTCATGTGTGTCTCTCCAAAAGGTGTGTACAGCACGTATGATTGTGGTAAACTAAAAAGCAAAGACTCAAATCATACAAGACACTCCAAGCAAAACACATATCATGTGGTGAATAAAAATATAGCCTCAAGTAAAGTTACCGATAGACGAAGACGAAAGACGGGATGCCTTCCGGGGCATCCCCAAACTTAGGCTTTTGGTTGTCCTTGAATTTTACCTTGGGTTGCCTTGGGCATCCAAAGCTTAGGCTCTTGCCACTCCTTATTCCAAAATCCATCAAATCTTTACCTAAAAACTTGAAAACTTCACAATCAAAAACTCAACAGAAAATCTCATGAGCTCCGTTAGTATAAGAAAACAAACCACCACTTTAAGGTACTATAATGAACTCATTCTTTATTTATATTGGTGTTAAACCTACTGTATTACAACTTCTCTATTGTTCATACCCCCCGATACTTGCCATAGATTCATCAAAATAAGCAAACAACACATGAAAAACAGAATCTGTCAAAAATAGAACAGTCTGTAGTAATCTGTAGGTTTCGAATACTTATGTAACACCAAAAATTCTGGAAAATTAGGACGTCCTAAATAATTTGTATATTGATCTACTTAAGTTGTAATTGGTATTTTATCGCTCTCTGGTAAAAAATGAAAATGATTCTCGTGAGCGCATACTTTCTGTTTTTTTCAGCAAGATCAAACAACAATCATCCAAGAAGATCCTAAAGGCTTTACTTGGCACAAACACTAAATTAAACATAAAAATGACAATCATAACATAGGTTAGATGATTTATTTATTACTAAACAGGAACAAAAAACAAGGAACAAAAATAAAATTGGGTTGCCTCCCAACAAGCGCTATCGTTTAACGCCCCTAGCTAGGCATTGATAATTTCAATGATGCTCACATGAAAGACAAGAATTTAAGCACAAATAGAGCATCATGAAACATGTGACAAACACATCTAAGTCTAACAAACTTCCTATGCATAGGCATTGTCGGTGTCAAAACCGGCGGATCTCGGGTAGTTTGTCCCGAACTGTGCGTCTAGGCCGGATGGTAACAGGAGGCAGGGAACACGATGTTTTACCCAGGTTCGGGCCCTCTTGATGGAGGTAAAACCCTACGTCCTGCTTGATTAATATTGATGATATGGGTAGTACAAGAGTAGATCTACCACGAGATCAAGGAGGCTAAACTCTAGAAGCTAGCCTATGGTATGATTGTTGTATATATTGTATCTCTATCGACTAGCCTGGCCTCGGTTTATATAATGCACCGGAGGCCTAGGATAACAAGAGTCCTAGCCGAATACGCCGGTGGGGAGAAGTCCTTGTCTTGATCGCCAAGTCTTGTGGAATCTTCCTTGTATGCGGTAGCCGTCCGAACTAGCCCAGGAGTATACGGCCATGGGGGTCCTCGGCCCAATCTAATAGATCGGGAGACGACATGGTGAGTACCCCCTAGTCCAGGACACCGTCAGTAGCCCCCTGAACCGGTCTTCAAGTTAGGGACGCTCCTCGATTCTTCCGAACTGGTCTTCATCTTCGGTTGCTGGTCTTGAAAACTGGTCCAACAAATCTTCGTTATCTTCGATCTTGAGGATCGCCGAAATGCATTCGACGAGTTTACACGTCAGGTATCCGAGGAGCCCCTTTAAGTTTCCGGCCTTTATCAATGCCTTATTTATTTTTATGCCACACCTCGGGTTTGAAGTTGTTCCCGGGAGGCAGGCTCCTCTTCCGTCCGAGCTCCAACGCCAGACTGCATTCGAGGTATCTTTTGCAGCCGAGCACCAACGCCGGACCGCTTCCCGGCTCTAGCGCCGGAATGTATCCGACCTCCAATGCCGGACTATGTATCCGAGCTCCAACGTCGGACTGTACATCCGAGCTCCAACGCCGGACTATGTATCCGAGCTCCAACGCCGTACTGTACATCCGAGCTCCATCGCCGGACTATATCCGAGGTGTCATATCACCTTGGTTCAAAAAAGTTGAAGGAGTTTAGCCGAGCTTAATGCCGGAAATGCCCTCTATGGAGCCAGCCACTAGCGCCCGAGCTTTATGCCGGACTGCTTCCGAGGTGGTGTACCACCCCGACTATGGGCCGATTTTTTGTCAATATTTTTTATTGGTGCAATTTATTCTCTGCCGAGATATATAGCCAATAGCCCTCAAGGTGTGTATCGGTCTAAAACCCGAGATGCACATGAAGGATGACATAAGACCGCTGATCCCAGTAGCCGCTGAGACTCAGGTTGATTTGCAAAATCGGCATGAGGATCAAGTCCTAGCTCGGCAGAATACTTCGGGACACAAAAAGCGGCGTGCTTAGTCCTCGAGACTCAGGTTGGGTGCGGCCGACCAACCTGAGGATCAAAATCTCCTCGGCAACTGTATTGCACTTAAAATTTTCTGCATTGAACAGGCAATGCAGTAGCCCCCGAGACACTGGTCGGGTGCCAACACTAGATCAGGGGATCGATGTGCCCCTTTAATATTTGTAAATAATAAGCCCGAAGCCCAGTAGCCCCCGAGCCTTAATGCGGGCACGGGTGGCCGAATTAAGGATCAATATCCATAGGAAAATCACAAATTATGTGTAATGACTCTATGTATCCAAGTACTTTACGTCATTAATGCTCAGATCCGCATTGTACAAAACTTTGTTGACCGACCATCGGCTTCCACCTCCTCGGCCAGTAGCCGAGGAGTGTTTGTCCTACTTTATAAAACCTTTATGAGGGCAAAGATTTACAGCAAACAAGGCAATCTGGCCGTATGGTTTTATAAACAAAGGTACGCAGAGAGTTATATTACTGTTTAACAGAAGAAATGTCTTCCAAAGAAAATAGTCCCGCTATCGGTTCCTTTCTTTGGGTTGTCATGCTAAGCATGATCATTAAACCTCAGCTCTAATGTAAGAGCAAAATATCGAGGATTTAGTTTGGGAGGCCAGTTAATAGCCCCCGGTAGTGTTCGGCGACAGTCGGGGTCAAGCCGTAAACACTTCGGCCAATGTTATGAACGGCCCGTCATTTAACATAGTCATCGGATCGCTGACCAGTTTACGCTTATTGTGACAGTCAGTTTTCGGCTTTCTCCACTGAGGTGCTTAAACATGTGAGCTGGAAGCACAATCACAGTGGTCCTCCCTTTGCACGCCTAGCCGAACAAAACGGAACGTAGGAAGCAAGTGCAGGAGCCGGGCAACCCAACTATTGACCGAAGACACAATTCGAAACCGATGCATATATAGCAATATCTGAGAATGTTTTTGCCGAATCCCTAAAGGTGTCCGGCGTTGCACTGCGAGACTAATGCTGGAGAAGCGCAAATAGTTTTAAAAGTGCCAAAAAGCTTGGAAAACCAAGAAACGTGATTAAAAACATGACGTCCAAACAATATCAAGTGTTCGGTGCCAATCCGAAAGTTGGTCTTAGAAAAAAGAAGTGCTTCTGTCGTGCTTTAACATGATACATCCTATCTCAAGACTTCGAGCGGGTCAGCCTACGGCTTCAACCTCCTACCCTGAGGGCGGAGTATTTCTCATCAGGCCAGTTTAGCAAAATAAACTCTAGCGGCTTTGAGAGAGAAATTAGGCTCCCCGGCTAGTGACCGCACACTCGTTTCGAAAAAAGGAGTGATAAATAATAATAATAGAACTTTGCAACGACTGAGAAGAAGAACACTTATTATAAAACAGCTCAAATAAACTTAAGAGCCCCCAAGTGACTTGGGTAGAAGAATGATTGCATGTACCGAAGTACTTATATCATATCTATGGTCAACCGAACTTTAAACGCGTCTTAACCAACCGTCGGCTTCTCCCTCTTCGGTTAAGGACCGAAAAGTGTCATGTACTTCATCGGTCGAGAATATCGACGGTGTTTCCAATAACCAGGCAATCAGGCCATAAGGCTGTAAGAGACAAAGCGCACTCAGGGAACTTATGCTATATTACTGCGAAGAGTAAGAAGCATCTTCGAAGAAAATAGTACCCCCACCGATACCTTTCTTCGGTTCTCATTGTTATTATGAGACTTGTGCACTAGATTTTTTGTACTCATGAGTTCTGTTGTGTGCCGACCATCATTGAATCACTATAAGAGCGCTAGCTTTCGGCTTCACCCAGTATGAGGTCCGGCTCGGGTGACTCGATCGTGACAATCGCAGAGGTGCTCCCTTTACTCCCTAGCCGAACAATCGGGAACGTAGGGGTAAACACAGGAGCGAGGCAACCCAACTTACAAATCGCTTAAGTCAATGTGGTGCATATTGTGGCGTAATACACGAACAAGGAATGAAGCCGTGCAAGTATAATCATATGCAACAGGAAAAGCTTCATAAAGGAAGCCCCCAAGTAAACGGGGTATTTGAATTTATGCGTCACAAACAAAGTTTGGACAAGGAAATTTTTTAGAAGCAACTTTTTTCCAAAAAAGTATAATGCTTGGTCGAACCGAACGCAAGTTAGAAATTAAAGCTTTGAGCATGAAAGCGACTTAGCTGGTTAATGTGTTCGGTATTGATGACGCGGTCTGAGCTTGATGCGGGGCAAGGTTCCATCCCTCAAGCCGGTCCCGAGGTGGCGGAACGGAGAGCTTGACACGCCGAAGTGGTGACATAGCACGATCAATGCAGACCGGCAGAGTGACGCCGAAGTCCCCGGATCATTTTCCTGTGCACAAAAAATAGTGCAAACCGGAGATAATAGTAATAATGATAATTAAAGAAAATCGTTGCATAATAAATAATTGATGCAAAGTGAGTAATAAAAGAAATATGGCCTGGCGCCGAAGTCAAGTCGATGCAGGGCGTCGGCGTGATGCGGTAAAGGCGTGGCAAAGCCTGAATTCGCAGGTCGGTCCGAGCTCCGAGTGCGGCGTTCGCCGGACTATGTACGGAAACTGACCGAACCACCATGCGACTTCGTTAATGCAGCCACCATTTGATAGACCTGTGTACATATGACGGACAAACCAGAATAATAATTCCTTGGGAAAAATGAACCCAAACAAGCAAAAAATACCGGGATTAATAGCACTTGGTTTATTTGTTGTAGCAATCTGAAGGAAGGTGATTCCTAAAATTGGGACCCACTCCGCACACCCATTGCCTGATGGGCGATAAAACGACGGCATGGCAATGCTGGTAAAGGTTAACTCGCCGAGGCAAAGCCCTCGGCCCAGCTAACGTGACGGAGTTGGTCGGCTAGTGACGCCGAAGTGTCCGGAGTAGGTTGATGAAGAGATGGCGAAGCCCCCGGTCCAGCCGAGATGTCGAAGCCTCGATGTCAGCCGATGAGTCGAAGTAGATCGGCGTGATGGACACCAGCTTGAAGAAGCAATAGTGCGGCCCTGTCGATGCAAGTCGTGACGTGGTCGATGCCGGCTTGATGAAGCGACCGTGCGGCGATGCCGGTATGCCCGCTCCGTGTAATCCGTGGGGCGGCGATGTTGGTGATGATTTATCCTTCGCGATGCCGGGCTCTTGTTCGGCTTGCCGAGATGATGATCCGAAGAAGTTGAGCTCGGCTCAACAAAGTGACGTCGTGTCTAGCGCAGGTCGGCAGCCGTGGAGTAATATTGCCGGACTGGTTTGACACCAGCATGATGTTGAAGATCATGTTCAAAAGATCTTACAGTTAGTGGGATGTGTTCGGGAACAAAACACAATACCCCATACAAAACTTCCTTCAAAAGGGATGTCCGAAATCCTGTTCATAAAAAAGATGAACTCGGGTCGGATTCGTTTTCACGCAGAAAACAGATCCAAAAGTGATGCACTAATCGGAAGGTTTCCGGAGTTTGGACGATCGGATCGAGGCGAAATTTTGAGATGTGGTAGATATAGGAATTCCGCAGCCGATCAACGGTTGGATCTTCCAAAGGACGTCCGAGCTAGAAGCTGGACACCACGCCCTAAACTCATCCAAATTCCTGTCCAGATTTGACAGGGCTCCGGTATATCGTGGATTGCCAGAGATTCCTCCATCGGAACTCGACGAAATTTTCCAGGATTGTTGTAGACTCAATTCCGCACAATTCCACCAAAGAGATCGTCAAAACGATACTCAAGGAGGGGGTGGTGGTAGATACGAGTTCTCTGTCCAGAAAAACAGCACGGTCGCTTGAGGGCAATGTTGACGTTGAGCCCCCGAGCTCCATAGATGATTCCTCCGTGATCTTGATAGAGATCGGAGTTGATGTTTGATGAAGGCCCTTGTCCGGACATGGTGGTCCGAACACGGGGCGCAATTCTTGGTCGAACCAAGGTGACCAGTCGAGTTGGTGACGAAGATGCCGAAGTCGCAGTTGATCTGCAGGCGAGCCATCGATCCTTTTGTCGATCACACAGCGGAACTCTCAATGAAAGCACCAATGTCGGTGTTAAAACCGGCGGATCTCGGGTAGTGGGTCCCGAACTGTGCGTCTAGGCCGGATGGTAACAGGAGGCAGGGAACACGATGTTTTACCCAGGTTCGGGCCCTCTTGATGGAGGTAAAACCCTACGTCCTGCTTGATTAATATTGATGATATGGATAGTACAAGAGTAGATCTACCACGAGATCAAGGAGGCTAAACCCTAGAAGCTAGCCTATGGTATGATTGTTGTATATATTGTATCTCTATCGACTAGCCTGGTCTCGGTTTATATAATGCACCGGAGGCCTAGGATAACAAGAGTCCTAGCCGAATACGCCGGTGGGGAGAAGTCCTTGTCTTGATCGCCAAGTCTTGTGGAATCTTCCTTGTATGCGGTAGCCGTCCGAACTGGCCCATGAGTATACGGCCACGGGGGTCCTCGGCCCAATCTAATAGATCGGGAGACAACGTGGTGAGTACCCCCTAGTCCAGGACACTGTCAGGCATCTTATAGGCAAACAAATTATCATAGCAAGCAAAAACTAGCATATGAAAGGAAGCGGAAAGAAACAATAGCAATCTCAACCTAACGAGAGGTAATTTAGTAACATGAAAATTTATACAATCATATTTTCCTCTCTCATGATAATTACAAGTGGGATCATAATCAAATTCAAAAAAATATCTATCACATAAAATATTTTCAACACGATCCACATGCATGCTAAGTTGACACTCATCCAAAATAGTGGGATTAACATTAACGAAAGTCATGACCTCTCCAAACCCACTTTTATCAAAAATTTCATAAGATTGAACTTTCTCCAAATATATAGGATATAAAATTGACACTCTTCCAAACCCACTTTCAATAATATTGCAAACACTATTATCAATCTCATATTCATCATGGGGCTTAAATAAAATTTCAAGATCATAAGAAGAATCACCCTTATCATGATCATTGCAACAAGTAGTAGACGTAGAAAAACTAGCATCCCCAAGCTTAGGGTTTTGCATATTATTAGCACAATTTACATTCATAGAATTTGTAATAACATCATTGCAATCATGCTTTTTATTCAAAGATCTATCGTGAATCACTTCATAAAGTACTTCATCACAATTTTCAGATTCACGAACTTCAAGCAAAACTTCATAAAGATAATCTAGTGCACAAAACTCACTAGGAATTGGTTCATCATAAAAGATTGGCAAGTGGATGAGGATCCATATCAATAGATATTTAGAAAGTGAAGATGCAAGCTAATAGAAGGCACATGGTAACACGAGCAAACAGAAGGACAAACGGAAGAGGGGCGAATAAAATGGCAAAGGTGAAGTGGGGGAGAGGAAAATGAGAGGGAAATGGCAAATAATGTAATGCGAGGGAGAAGAGTTTGTGATGGGTACTTGGTATGTCTTGACTTAAGTGTAGATCTCCCCGACAATGGCGCCAGAAATCCTTCTTGCTACCTCTTGAGCATGCGTTTATTTTCCCTTGAAGAGGAAGGGTGATGCAACAAAGTAGAGTAAGTATTTCCGTCAGTTTTCGAGAACCAAGGTATCAATCCTGTAGGAGACTACACGCAAATCGCCTAGTACCTCCACAAGCAATCAAGAACCTTGCAACCAACACGATAAAGGAGTTGTCAATCCCTTCATGACCACTTGCAAAAGTGAGATCTGATAAAGATAATAAGATAAATATTTTTGGTATTTTGGTTGTATAGATTGAAAAGTAAAGATTGCAAAATAAATAGTAAACTAGAATTATAGATCGGAAACTTATATGATGTAAGTAGACTCGGGGCCATAGGTTTCACTAGTGGCTTCTCTCAAGATAGCATATATTAAGGTGGGTGAACAAATTACTGCCGAGCAATTGATAGAAAAGCGCATAATTATGAGAATATCTAGGCATGATCATGAACATAGGCATCATGTCCGTGTCAAGTAGACCGAAATGATTCTACATCTACTACTATTACTCCACACATCGACCACTATCCAGCATGCATCTAGAGTATTAAGTTCATAAGAACAGAGTAACACATTAGGCAAGATGACATGATGTAGACGGATAAACTCAAGCAATATGATATAAACCCATCTTTTTATCCTCGATGGCAACAATACAATACGTGTCGGTTCCCTTTATGCCACTGGGATCGAGCACCACAAGATTGAACCCAAAGCTAAGCACTTCTCCCATTGCAAGAAAGATCAATCTAGTAGGCAAAACCAAACCGATAATTCAAAGAGACTTCCAAAGATACCAAATCATGCATATAAGAATTCAGAGAAGAATCAAATATTGTTCATAGATAATCTTGATCATAAACCCACAATTGAACGGATCTCTGCAAACACACCGCAAAAAGTATTACATCGAATAGATCTCCAAGCACATTGAGGAGAACTTTGTATTGAGAACCAAAGAGAGAGAAGAAGCCATCTAGCTAATAACTATGCACCCGAAGGTATGTGGTAAACTACTCACACATCATCGGAGAGGCTATGGTGCTGATGTAGAAGCCCTACATGATCGAATCCCCCTTCGGCAGATCGCAGGAAAAGGCCCCCAGATGGGATCTCACAGGTACAGAAGGTTGCGGCGGTGGAAAAGTGGTTTCGTGGCTCCCCTGGATGTTTTTAGGGTATAGGAGTATATGTAGGCAAAAGAAGTAGGTCGGTGGAGCTTCGTGGGGCCCACGAGGGTGGGGGGCGCCTACCCCCTGGGCGCGCCCCCTGCCTCGTGGATGCTTCGCGGACTTCCAGACTTGTACTCCAAGTCTCCTGGGTTGCGTTTGTTCCAAGAAAGATCCTCGCGAAGGTTTCATTCCATTTGGATTCCGTTTGATATTCCTTTTCTGCGAAACACTGAAATAGGCAAAAAACAACAATTTGCACTGGGCCTTCGGTTAATAGGTTAGTCCCAAAAATAATACAAAAGTGCATATTAAAGCCCATTAAACATTCAGAACAGATAATATAATAGCAAGGAACATTAAAAAATTATAGATACGTTGGGACGTATCAAGCATGCGTTGGTTTTCCCTTGAAGAGGAAAGGGTGATATAGCAAAGTAGCGTAAGTATTTCCCTCGGTTTTTGAGAACCAATGTATCAATCCAGTAGGAGATAACACACAAGTCACCTAGTACCTGCATAAATAATCAAGTACCTCGCAACCAACGCGATAAAGGGGTTGTCAATCCCTTCACGGTCACTTGCAAAAGTGAGATCTGATAAAGATAGTAACATAAATATTTTTGGTATTTTTGTTTTATAGATTGGAAAGTAAGGATTGCAAAATAGTAAACGAGACGCGATAATAAAAAGAGATGCAATATAATAAGAAAGAGACCCGGGGGCCATAGGTTTCACTAGTGGCTTCTCTCATGATAGCATGTATTACGGTGGGTGAACAAATTACTGCCGAGCAATTGATGGAAGAGCGCATAATTATGAGAATATCTAGGCAATGATTATGAACATAGGCATCACGTCTATGTTAAGTAGACCGAAATGATTCTGCATCTACTACTATTACTCCACACATCAACCGCTATCCAGCATGCATTTAGAGTATTAAGTTCATAAGAACAGAGTAATGCTTTAGGCAAGATGACATGATGTAGAGGGATAAACTCAAGCAATATGATATAAACCCCATATTTTTATCCTCGATGGAAACAATACAATACGTGCCTTGCTACCCCTCCTGTCACTGGGAAAGGACACCGCAAGATTGAACCCAAAGCTAAGCATTTGTCCCATTGCAAGAAAGATCAATCTAGTAGGCCAAACTAAACCAAAAATTCGAAGATACTTGCAAAGATATCAAATCATGCATATGAGAATTCAGAGAAGAACCAAATATTATTCATAGATAAACTTGATCATAAATCCACAATTCATCGGATCTCGTCAAACACACCGCAAAAAGTATTACATCGAATAGATCTCCAAGAACATCGAGGAGAACTTTGTATTGAGAACCAAAGAGAGAGAAGAAGCCATCTAGCTAATAACTATGAACCCGAAGGTCTGTGGTAAACTACTCACACATCATCGGAGAGGCTATGGTGTTGATTTAGAAGCCCTCCGTGATCGAATACCCCTCCGGCAGATCGCCAGAAATGGCCCCAGATGGGATCTCACAGGTATAGAAGGTTGCGGCGGTGGAAAAGTGGTTTCGTGGCTCCCCTGGATGTTTTTAGGGTATAAGAGTATATATAGGCGAAAGAAATACGTCAGTGGAGCTCCATGGGGCCCATGAGGGTGGGGGCCGCGCCCTCCTATCTCATGGAAGCTTCGCGGAGTTCCAGACTTCCACTCCAAGTCTCCTGGTTTGCGTTTGTTCCAAGAAAGATCCTCGCGAAGGTTTCATTCCGTTTGGATTCCGTTTGATATTCATTTTCTACGAAACACTGAAATAGGAAAAAAAACAGAAACTGGCACTGGGCCTCCGGTTAATAGGTTAGTCCCAAAAATAATATGAAAGAGCATATTAAAGCCCATTAAACATCCAAAACAGATAATATAATAGCATGGAACAATCAAAAATTATAGATACGTTGGAGACGTATCAGGGAGCAAAATATAACAATGCAGAGCCTGTTCTAGAAACAGAAAGACTAAGTCCATTTCTTGTTTTGTTCTTTAGTAGGATTGATCACCTCGAGAGTGGAGCTTGTACCCTTGCACGTCTTAGGTCTCTTAGTGAGCACTTCTTCAGTTGCACCACTCGTACGTGTCAGTCCTAAACAAACGGGGTTTAACCCCTTTCCGCGACGGCATTCGGAACCGTCGCCAAGTGAGTGTGGGCGATAGGGGGGTCCTTCCCACACGACCCAAAAACCGTTGGGGATATGCCCTCCTGGAACACACACTCGGCAAAATGAGGTCTTGTGCGACCGACGAGCACTCAAATACAAAAGTACATACAATAGTGCTAAAAAATACAATTATACAAGCGAAATCATTTCCGGTCGTAAGTACACCCACACAGTCAGTCACCAATAAACGTTTTCGTTCGTATATACATCCCACACAGTCACTACAAGGAAAACGTTTGCGCAAGGTGGCGTAACACATACAATTTTCAAGAGAATGTCATCTGTGATTGTTCATTGATCCAACACAGTTTATTCCTAGAAACTGTTTGCGTTGCCTGAGGTCATCGCCCATGGTGTTTTCTCATTAACCGTTTGCAATAGGAAAACCCAATTAGCAAGCTAATTGGCCAATTAGCGGGCTAATTGCCCTATTATTAATAATCCATTTACTAATCTAATTGACATTCATATTAAGCACATAATATATTCCATTTCCATATTAAGGAAGCAGGATTTCATAATTGAAATACATCAGAGTACAACATCATATAGCTTCAGCACTCAGCTACCCCATTACACAACTACACCAGTAGCAAGTTTCACATGCAACATCTAGAACCTTTTGAAATTAGCATCATATATGGTACATAGAGAGATGCATCTTATCTGGAAAACTACTGAAGCGGAAGGCGAAAATTGAGCCTTCATTCATGTTGAAGGTCTTTGCAGCTTTAGGCCAGTGCCTGTGGATGATTGACCGTCCATCCTTCGACCTCTTCAGGAACACTTCAATATTGAACTTTGGGTGTTGTATGAAAACTTTCTTTGCCTCCTGACCACATAGGTGGTTTGAGAGGTAATTGATACGTCTCCGTCGTATCTACTTTTCCAAACACTTTTTTCCTTGTTTTGGACTCTAACTTGCATGATTTGAATGGAACTAACCCGGACTGACGCTGTTTTCAGTAGAATTGCCATGGTGTTATTTATGTGCAGAAACAAAAGTTCTCGGAATGACCTGAAACTCCATGGAGCGTCTTTTTGGAAATAATAAAAAATCCCTACAAAAGATCAAGACCAGGGGCCCACACCCTAGCCACGAGGGTGGGGGCGCGCCTGCCCCCTGGGCACGCCCCCCTACCTCGTGGGCCCCCTAGAGCTCCTCCGACCTCAACCCCAACTCTATATATTCACTTTCGGGGAGGAAAAAAATAGAGAAGGATTCATCGCGTTTTACGATACGGAGCCGCCGCCAAGCCCTAAAACCTCTCAGGAGGGCTGATCTGGAGTCTGTTCGGGGCTCCGGCGAGGGGAATCCGTCGCCATCGTCATCGTCAACCATCTTCCATCACCAATTTCATGATGCTCACCATTGTGTGTGAGTAATTCCATCGTAGGCTTGTTGGACGGTGATGGGTTGGATGATATTTATCATGTAATCGAGTTAGTTTTGTTAGGGTTTGATCCCTAGTATCCACTATGTTCTGAGATTGATGTTGCTATGACTTTGCTATGCTTAATGCTTGTCACTAGGGCCCGAGTGCCATGATTTCAGATATGAACCTATTATGTTTTCATCAATATATGAGAGTTCTTGATCCTATCTTGCAAGTCTATAGTCACCTATTATGTGTTATGATCCGGCAACCCCGAAGTGACAATAATCGGGACCACTCCCGGTGATGACCGTAGTTTGAGGAGTTCATGTATTCACTATGTGTTATGATTTGGTCCGGTACTCTATTAAAAGGAGGCCTTAATATCCCTTAGTTTCCACTAGGACCCCGCTGCCATGGGAGGGTAGGACAAAAGATGTCATGCAAGTTCTTTTCCATAAACACGTATGACTATATTCGGAATACATGCCTACATTACATTGATGAATTGGAGCTAGTTCTATGTCACCCTAGGTTATGACTGTTACATGATGAACCACATCCGGCATAATTCTCTATCACCAATCCATTGCCTACAAGCTTTCCATATATTGTTCTTCGCTTATTTACTTTTCCGTTGCTACTGTTACAATCACTACAAAACACCAAAAACATTACTTTTGTTATCATTACCTTTTGCTACCGTTACCACTATATCATATTACTTTGCTACTAAATACTTTGCTGCAGATATTAAGTTTCCAGGTGTGGTTGAATTGACAACTCAGCTGCTAATACTTGAATATTCTTTAGCTCCCCTTGTGTCGAATCAATAAATTTGGGTTGAATACTCTACCCTTGAAAACTGTTGCGATCCCCTATACTTGTGGGTTATCAATAATCATCAATGAACACCGAAAACAAGGATGTTCATAAATATCTTCTCTATATTGGAAACGGGGCAAAGGAATAACAAAGGCAAGGTAATAGTTAGTACCATCTTGTAAACCTCAGTGCTTCCCATTGTTTCCTTGCAACACATATAAGGTAGTTAGCCATCAGGTTAAGTAAGGTTCGCATGCTATCAGTAAAATATGTTGATGAAAAATAAGCACATTGCAGATTCATCAGATTAATTCAAGCCACACGGAAAACCCATTTACCCAAACCAAGCATGATTAAGAACTAGGAAATATAGCACTTGTATATGTTTCTCATGTATTAAGTGCAGCCAAATTCGATTTATTCTTCACATGCACAACAATACAAAATTCTACCCATGACAATTGGACATCGCATTGCAGAATTTAACCAAACAGTTAACTAAACACCACAACAAATGAACCAAACATTAACTGAGCACCACATTGCATAATATAACATAGTCCTAAGAGAAGATCAGACAGTTAACCAAATAGTTAACTACAGCCAATTGTAGCAATTGTATTTGTTTCTCATGTATTTAGTACAGCCAAATTCGATTTATTCCTCACATGGTATACAATAACGGAATGTAGCCACAACAATTGAACATCGCATTGCAGAATTGAACCAAGCAGTTAACTAAACACCACAACAAGTGAACCAAGCCACAACAAATGAACCAAACAGTTAACTAAACACCAATTGAACAATATAACAAACTCCTAATAGAAGATCAGACAGTTAACCAAGCCAAGCATGCTTAACAACTTGGAAATATTGCACCCTGAAGAATTGAACATCACATTTGCAGAATTGAACCAAGCAATTAATTGAACACCAGATTGCATGACATATAGAACATATACACTATAGCAGAAGATTGCATGGTAAAATTAGATAGCACAATTCACTAGAATTTCTGAAGGAAAGGAAGTAGCTAGCAAACTGAACATGGGTCCTTATAGTGAGCTAATAAGACAAGCTACTCCTCATTGTTGGAGGTATCGATGATGATTGGCTCCTTGGACATGGAAGAGGGTGAGGCCTCCACATCGTGGGTGCCCTCATTGTAGTGGTGAGTTGCCTGAGCCGCTCCGGGCACCAACATGCTAGCTCTCGAGATGAGGTAAGCATGTGCACGCTGAGAAAACACCTCGTAGTCTTCTTCGAAGGCACCGACGGTGGCCTTGAGAAAATGCCATGAACTGTCGTTTAAAGCAGGCAACCGCGTCGGGGCGTCGACGCGCGAGGCATCAACGGTGGCCTCGACGGTGATGTGCTCCTCCAAGATCTAGGGGTTGATACGTGCGTCTCCATCGTATCTACTTTTCCAAACACTTTTGCCCTTGTTTTGGACTCTAAATTGCATGATTTGAATGGAACTAACTCAGACTGACGCTGTTTTCAGCAGAATTGCCATGGTGTTATTTTTGTGCAGAAATAAAAGTTCTCGGAATGACCTAAAAATCAATGGAGAATATTTTTGGAATATATAAAAAATACTGGCAAAAGAATCAAGGCCAGGGACCCACACCCTGTCCACGAGGGAGGGGGCGCTCCCCCTGCCTCATGGGCCCCCTGACGCTCCACCAACCTCAACTCCAACCCTATATATTCACGTCCGGGGAGAAAAAAAATGAGGGAGAAGGATTCATCGCATTTTACGATACAGAGCCGCCGCCAAGCCCTAATCTCTCTTGGGAGGGCTGATCTGGAGTCCGTTCGGGGCTCCGGAGAGGGGAATCCGTCGCCATCGTCATCATCAAACTTCCTCCATCACCAATTTCATGATGCTCACCACTGTGCATGAGTAATTCCATCGTAGGCTTGTTGGACGATGATGGGTTGGATGAGATTTATCATGTAATCGAGTTAGTTTTGTTAGGGTTTGATCCCTAGTATGCATTATGTTCTGAGATTGATGTTGCTATGACTTTGCTATGCTTAATGCTTGTCACTAGGGCCCAAGTGCCATGATTTTAGATCTGAACCTATTATGTTTTCATGAATATATGTGAGTTCTTGATCCTATCTTGCAAGTCTATAGTCACCTATTATGTGTTATGATCCGTTAACCCCGAAGTGACAATAATCGGGATACTTACCAGTGATGACTGTAGTTTGAGGAGTTCATGTATTCACTAAGTGTTCATGCTTTGGTCCGGTACTCTATTAAAAGGAGGCCTTAATATCCCTTAGTTTCCAATAGGACCCCGCTGCCACGGGAGCATAGGACAAAAGATGTCATGCAAGTTCTTTTCCATAAGCACGTATGACTATATTTGGAATACATGCCTAAATTACATTGATGAACTGGAGCTAGTTCTGTGTCACCCTATGTTATAACTATTGCATGAGGAATCACATCCGACATAATTATCCATCGCTGATCCATTGCCTATGAGCTTTTCACATATTGATCTTTGCTTATTTACTTTTCTGTTGCCACTGTTACAATCACTACAAAACTGCTACCGTTACTTTTGCCACCGTTACCACTACTATCATATTACTTTGCTACTAAATACGTTGCTGCAGATATTAAGTTTTCTAGGTGTGGTTGAATTGACAACTCAGCTGCTAATACTTGAGAATATTCTTTGGCTCCCCTTGTGTCGAATCAATAAATTTGGGTTGAATACTCTACCCTCGAAAACTGTTGTGATCCCCTATACTTGTGGGTTATCAAGACTATTTTATGGCGCCGTTGCCGGGGAGCATAGCTCTATTCTTTGAGTCACTTGGGATTTATATCTGCTGATCACTATGAAGAACTTGAAAGATAAAAGAACCAAGATTTTTCCCTCAACTACGAGGGGAGGTAAGGAACTGCCATCTAGCTCTGCACTTGATTCACCTTCTGTTTTGAGTAAACTTGCCACACCTACTCCTGTTATTCATTCTGATATGTCGCATGTTATTCATGATACCACTTCTGCTTTGCATGATACTTATGTTAAAACTACTTCTATGCTTGATAATATTGTGCCACTAGGTGGATTTCTTGATGAACAACTTGCTAGGGCTAGAGAGAATGAAATTATTGAAACTAATAATATTGATGAAAATGACGATGAAGATTCTCCCCCTAGATATGAATTTCCTGTTGTGCCTGAGGGTTATGTTATGGATGAAGAAACTGCTAGAGACTTTTTAGCTTGCAATGATAGATATGATCTTAATAAATTATTAGCTAAGCTTAAAGAAAAATCTTTGAATGCTAGAATGAAATATGACCCTGCTTTTGCTACTTCACCTATTTGTATTTCCGATAAGGATTATGATTTCTCTATAGATCCTGAGATAATTACTTTGGTTGAATCCGATCCATTCTATGGCTATGAATCTGAAACTGTTGTGGCACATCTTACTAAATTGAATGATATAGCCACCCTGTTCACTAATGATGAGAAAACTCGCTATTACTTTATCCTTAAGTTATTTCCGTTCTCATTAAAGGGTGATGCTAAAACATGGTTTAATTCTCTTGATCCTGGTTGTGTGCTTAGTCCCCAGGATATGATTTATTACTTCTCTGCTAAATATTTCCCCGCTCATAAGAAACAAGCTGCCTTAAGGGAAATATATAATTCTGTGCAAATTGAAGAAGAGAGTCTCCCAAAAGCTTGGGGGAGGCTTATCCAATTACTTAATGCTTTGCCTGATCATCCTCTCAAGAAAAATGAAATACTTGATATCTTTTATAATGGACTAACAAATGCTTCCAGAGACCACCTGGATAGTTGTGCTGGTTGTGTTTTCAGGGAAAGAACTGTTGATCAAGCTGAATTGCTATTGAATAATATGTTGACTAATGAAAATAATTGGACAATTCCTGAACCAACTCCTAAGCCAACTCCGAGAAAAGGGATATTCTATTTCTCAGTCCTGAAGATATGCAAGAGGCAAAGAAATCTATGAAAGAAAAAATGTATTAATGCTGAAGATGTTAAGAATTTACCAACTATTGAAGAGATACATGGTCTTGATAACCCAACACGGGTAGTAAAGGTAAATTCTCTCTATAGATTTGATGAAGGTGATATTCCTCGTTATAAGTCTACTAGCCAATGCTTGTATAAGTTTGATAATTTTATTGTTAAACAAGAAAACTTCAATGCTTATGTTGGTAGACAATTGAAACACAATGCCTATATGATTGAACACTTGAGTGATTATATGTCTAGAGTTAAAGGTGAACTTAAACTTATTAGTAAACATGCTTCTATGGTTACCACTCAAGTAGAACAAGTACTTAAGGCTCAGAATGATTTGCTCAATGAATTAAATAATAAGAAAAATGATAATGTTGTTAGAGTTATGACTAGAGGGGGTAAAATGACTTAGGAACCTTTGTATCCTGAGGACCATCCTAAGATAGTTGAGCAAGATTCTCAGAGAACTAATGTTGATGCACCTAGTTCTTCTAAAAGGAAGAAAAAGAAAAATGATAGGACTTTGCATGCTTCTAGTGAACCTGTTGTAGACACACCTGAGAATCCCAATGACATTTCTATTTCTGATGGTGAAACACAATCTGGTAATGAACATGAACCTAGTGATAATGTTAATGATGATGTTCATGTTGATGCTCAACCTAGCAATAACAATGATGTAGAGATTGAACCTGCTGTTGATCTTGATAACCCACAATCAAAGTCAACGTTATGATAAGAGAGACTTCGTTGCTAGGAAGCACGCTAAAGAAAGAGAACCATGGGTTCAGAAACCCATGCCTTTTCCTCCTAAACCATCCAAGAAAAAGGATGATGAAGATTTTGAGCGCTTTGCTGAAATGATTAGACCTATCTTTTTGCGTATGCGTTTGACTGATATCCTTAAAATGAACCCTTATGCTAAGTACATGAAAGATATTGTTACTAATAAAAGAAAGATACCAGAAGCTGAAATTTCCACCATGCTTGCTAATTACACTTTTAAGGGTGGAATACCAAAGAAACTAGGAGATCCCGGAGTACCAACTATACCATGCTCCATTAAAAGAATCTATGTTAAAACTGCTTTATGTGATCTTGGAGCCGGTGTTAGTGTTATGCCTCTCTCTTTATATCGTAGACTTGATTTGAATAAGTTGACACCTACTAAAATATCTTTGCAAATGGCTGATAAATCAACTGCTATACCTGTCGGTATTTGTGAGGATGTGCCTGTTGTGGTTGCAAATGTTACTATCTTAACAGACTTTGTTATTCTTGATATTCTCGAGGACGATAGTATGTCGATTATCCTTGGAAGATCCTTCTTGAATACTGCAGGGGCTGTTATTGACTGCAACAAAGGCAATGTCACTTTTCATGAATGGTAATGAGCATACGGTACACTTTCCAAGGAAACAGCCTCAAGTCCATAGTATCAATTCTATTGGAAAAATTTCAACGATTATTATAGGAGGTTTTGAATTTCCTCTTCCTACCATCAAGAAGAAATATGATATTCTTATTGTTGGGGATGTGCATATCCCCGTTGATGTAATCTAGTGTTATTCGAAAATTCTCCAATTTCATGCGATTCGAAATGAGTTTGTTAACAAGACTTGATCAACCTTGTTAGTGGATTCCTTTTGATGAGCATGAGATGGATGAAGTTAGAAAGCACAACCTTTTGTACCCTCTTTTTACTTTCTGTTATTTATATTAAATAAAGTAAAAATAGTATTTCCTGTCTGTTTTCTGAATTATCCTTGCAATAAAAAATACCTCGAAAATAAAAGTTCTCCAAATGCCCTGAAATTTAATATGACTTTTTCTAGAATATTTAAGAATTATTGGCACTGAGAACACACCAGGGGGACCCACCATGTGCCCATGAGGGTGGAGCACGCGCCCACCCCTTGGGTGCGCCCCCTGCCTAGTGGACCCCACGTGGGTCCCCTCCACTTATTCTTGCACCCACACACTTCGTATTCCTCTAGAAAAAATCATCCACCAGCTCAAACCCATGTTTTAGTTCAGCTTGCTTCCATTTTTGATCTCCTTGCTCAAAGCTCCATTCACAAAACTATTTTGGGGGATTGTTCTTCGGTATGTGACTCCTCCAATGATCCAATTAGTTTTTGTTCTAGTGCTTTATTTATTGCCAATTTTTGCTTCTTAGGTGACCCTGTTCTTGAGCTTGCATGTCAAATTTATGTGGTCAAAAGTAGTTTAATTGCATGATATGGCCTTTAGGCACTTGTAGCAGTAGTTGCTATCAATCTTGTTGAGTTTGGTTCACTTTTATTTTTGAGTAACTAAACATTTCAGAAATTTTCAGAAAAAGATGAAGAGATTTTTGAGGGGCTCATCGAGCCGAAGATCGAAGGATAAGCAAAGTGAAGAGAATAAGAAGCCCAAGTATAATCTCCCTCGTACGATGGAGGTTCGGCCGTGTGAATGGCCTTGTGATGAGTTCTTCAGAGAAGCCAAGATTTATGAAGATTTTTATTATTTGGCTGAGAATGCAGGCCTCACCGACTTCCTCCACGACCAGCATGAACAGTATATCCTACTCACCAATATTTTTGTGCAAAATTTTCATTTCCATGCTAGGAGATCGCCACCTTCGGTGGAATTTTATTTATATGATGAGCATAAGGAGATGTCACTTTATGATTTTTGCCTGGTTTGTAGGATACCCTTTGAGGGCAGCATAGAGGAACCACGTCGTAATGATGTGGAAGGATTCATTGATATGATTGCTGTAGGGGAAACGAGGAAGGTTTCTGATGCAAGAATTACTAGCATACATTTTCCTGTTCTACGTTACTTCGCAATATTTGCTAGTAGATGCTTAATTGGTCGCGGGAACTTTGGAAATCTTAGTGCCCTTGATATTGTTATTTTGCGCCATGCTTTGTTTCGTGACACCACTTTTAGTTTAGGCGCTATTTTTGCTAAACGGTTAAATCTGAACCGTACAAAGGGTCCCGTCTTGGGAGGCATCTTCGCCTCGCGCCATGCTGCACACTTTAACATACCTATTAGGCATTATGAGAAAGAGGAAAAGTTGCTGCTTCATGTTTTCTAGATTATAAGAGCATGGTAGCACATGATTTTATTGTTAAGAATAAGAAGAAGATGCTTAACTATAGACTGATATTTGGTAAGAATTACTTTGAGACTATTACCTTGCCTGCTCCCTCTTTGTTCAACATATTTTCAGGCACATACCTTGTTTTGTCGAAGGCCGTTCAGGCATACCAGAGCCTGACATCAGCTCCAGAGCCGGAACCACTATCTGATCCTCACCGCGAGTCTGTTTATCAGTGGGAGCCGGAGGAGATCGCCAACTAGTGGCAACCCGAGGACCCTCCTCAGTACACCGGAGAAGGCAGTTTGATCCGTGGGCATAGAGAACCTTAGTACAAAAGCCGAAGCTTGGGGGAGTACGTATTTCTCACCGACATTACATTCATGTTCACACACTCATGCCAGTTGTCAGTGCTCATACTTTTTCATTGTATCATCCATGCTAGTTTATTTTCTTTTCTGGCATTCTTATTGTGTGTTTGAAAAACCTTAAGAAAAAAAATTAGTTGTAGCTTTTATCTAGTTTACTTTCCATGCTTGTAGTAGTAGTAATTAAAAAGAAAACCCAAAAAGATTTCTCGGTCTTCTTTTGCTTGTTGGGAGCTTTCCCGTGTAAATAGTTTTGTTTCTTTTCTTTTCTTTTCTTAGGGGGGCGAGAGGAGAAGACCATAATGAAAGTGTTGAGTGGCTCTTATATGCATTATTGTTCATCTAACAAAGAGCCCATATTACCTTGTCTTCTCCCTTGAATTGAATGCTTGCAGATTCCAGCTTAGTCCAATGCACATGCACTATTATTATTATTATCCACACCATTCGGTCATGCAAGTGAAAAGCAATAATGACGATATATGATGAACTGATTGACATGAGAAAAGCTGGTATGAACATGACCTCTCTCGTTTTTGTAAATATGATTAGTTCATCGTTCTTGATTCAGCCTATTATGAATGAAACATGTTTGCAATGACAATTAGAGATTATAGTTGCCCATGCCATGCTTAATCTGCTAGGAGTTTATAATGGTTTACCTTGCGTGCCAACATGCTATTAAAATGGTTGTGATGTGGTATAATAGGGTGGTATCCTCCTTTGAACGATTCGAGTGGCTTGACTTGGCACCTATTCACGCAATTAGTTGAAACAAAATCAACATAGCCTCCATGATATTTATGTTCATGGTGAATTATATCCTACTCATGCTTGCATTCAGTGTTGATTAATTTTAATGCATGTTCATGACTGTTGTCGCTCTCTAGCTGGCCGCTTCCCAGTCTCTTTCTAGCCTTCACTTGTACTAAGAGAGAATACTGCTTGTGCATCCAACTCCATAAACCCCAAAAGTTATTCCATATGAGTCCACTACCTTCCTATATGCGGTATCTACCTGCCGTTCCAAGCAAATTTGTATGTGCCAAACTCTAAACCTTCAAATAAAAATTCTTTTTTGTACGCTCGAATAGCTCATGTATCAACTAGGGCTGTCTGTATCTTCCATGCTAGGCGGGTTATTCTCAAGAGGAGCGGACTCCGCTCCTCACTCACAAGAAATGGATGGTCACCGGGGATGCCCAATCCCATTCTCAAACCAAATAAAAATAATTGCAAACAAAACTCCCCCAGGATTGTTGTTAGTTGGAGGCACCCGTTGTTTCGGGAAAGCCATGGATTGATGCTTGTTGGTGCTGGGGGAGTATAAACTTTACCATTCTGCTTGGGAACCACCTATAATGTGTGTAGCATGGAAGAAATCGAGATCTCTCGTTGTTATGTTGACAATGAAAGTATATCTCTCAAAATATTATTCATCTCTATTTCAAAATCGAGCTGTGGCACCTCTACAAATCCCTGCTTCCCTTTGCGAAGGGCTTATCCATTTACTTTTATGTTGAGTCATCATCCTCTTATTAAAAAGAACCAGTTGGAGAGCACTGCTGTCATTTGCATGTATTATTATTAGTTTACATTGAGTATGACTCTGACTGGATCACTTTTACCATGAATTACAATTTCCAGTCAGCCCTTGATCGTCAGGGGTGCTCTGCATTTATGTTTTATGGTCTCAGAAATTGCTCGCTAGTTGATTATGCCATTGATATGAGTAAACAAGAGACCTAAATGTTATTGTGAATATTGTTAGTTCATAATCTTTGCTGAAAACTTGAATGCTGGCTTTACATATTTACAACAACAAGAGCAAACAGAGTTTGTAAAAGTTTTTCTTTATCACTTTCAGTTTATCAACTGAGTTGCTTGAGGACAAGCAAAGGTTTAAGCTTGGGGGAGTTGATACGTCTCCATCGTATCTACTTTTCCAAACAATTTTTCCCTTGTT
Source organism: Triticum urartu (assembly GCF_003073215.2). Lineage (NCBI taxonomy): Eukaryota > Viridiplantae > Streptophyta > Magnoliopsida > Poales > Poaceae > Triticum > Triticum urartu. Next base: position 154,435,207 of record NC_053027.1, read on the forward strand.
TTGGACCTAACTTGCGTGATATGAATGGAACTAACCCGGACTGACGTTGTTTTCAGCAAAATTGCCATGGTGTTATTTTTGTGCAGAAATAGAAGTTCTCGGAATGACCTGAAAATCAACGGAGAATATTTTTGGAATATATAAAAAATACTAGAGAAAGAATCAAGGCCAGGGGCCCACACCCTGTCCACGAGGGTGGGGGCGCGCCTACCCCCTTGGGTGCGCGCCCTGCCTCGTGGGCCCCCTGATGCTCCACCGACCTCAACCCTAACTCTATATATTCACGTTCGGGGAGAAAAAAATAAGGGAGAAGGATTCATCGCGTTTTATGATACGGAGCCGCCACCAAGCCATAATCTCTCTCGGGAGGGATGATCTGGACTCTGTTCGGGGCTCCGGAGACGGGAATCCGTCGCCATCGTCATCATCAACCTTCCTCAATCACCAATTTCATGATGCTCACCGCCGTGCGTGAGTAATTCCATCATAGGCTTGCTGGACGATGATGGGTTGGATGAGTTTTATCATGTAATCGAGTTAGTTTTGTTAGGGTTTGATCCCTAGTATCCATTATGTTCTGAGATTGATGTTGCTATGACTTTGCTATGCTTAATGCTTGTCACTAGGGCCCGAGTGCCATGATTTCAGATCTGAACCTATTATGTTTTCATGAATATATGTGAGTTCTTGATCCTATCTTGCAAGTCTATAGTCACCTATTATGTGTTATGATCTGTTAACCCCGAAGTGACAATAATCGGGATACTTACCGGTGATGACCGTAGTTTGAGGAGTTCATGTATTCACTAAGTGTTCATGCTTTGGTCCGGTACTCTATTAAAAGGAGGCCTTAATATCCCTTAGTTTCCAATAGGACCCCGCTGCCACAGGAGCGTAGGACAAAAGATGTCATGCAAGTTCTTCTCCATAAGCACGTATGACTATATTCAGAATACATGCCTACATTACATTGATGAACTGGAGCTAGTTCTGTGTCACCCTACATTATAACTATTGCATGAGGAATCGCATCCGACATAATTATCCATCACTAATCCATTGCGTACGAGCTTTTCACATATTGATATTTGCTTATTTACTTTTCCGTTGCCACTGTTACAATCACTACAAAACTGCTACCGTTACTTTTGCCATCGTTACCACTACTATCATATTACTTTGCTACTGAATACGTTGCTGCAGATATTAAGTTTTCCAAGTGTGGTTGAATTGACAACTCAGCTGCTAATACTTGAGAATATTCTTTGGCTCCCCTTGTGTCGAATCAATAAATTTGGGTTGAATACACTACCCTCGAAAACTGTTGTGATCCCCTATACTTGTGGGTTATCAGGGGTCGGCACGAATGGCAGCCATCGCGACCTCATCCGCGCCTGCTGCGCGATTTGCTTCTGCGTTGCCAAATTCTCCATGAGGTCCTGGCTATACTGCATGCACCATGGCTTAGGTCGGCGCTTATTTGGTGGAGGGGTCGGTGATTTGGGTGGAAGCTATCGCGCTCGCGCCGATGGTCGGGGCATTTGGGATGTGGAAGGAGGAGGATGGGGGTCGGGTGTGGATTACCTACCTGGATAGGCGAGGCCGAGCAACATGAAGGATGGTCACCGGCAAGGAGGCGGCTGTGCTGCAAGCAAGGAGTGAATGTTTCAACTTGGAAAGGAAGGCGGAAATAGGGGAAATGTGGCTTTTGGTAAGGGGCAGGGCAGGGAGGTAGATATTTCCGCGGAAGCCAAAAATTTGGAATCGCTTCAGCCAAAAAACTGGCGCGCAAAGTGTCATCAGACACGGTCCCTTATTCAGAGCGGGCTGTGAACTGTAGCCATCGCACCTTCTTGCGTAAGGCGTATGTGTACTATACTCCGATGGTGCTCCAAGATATTTTTGTTGCATCTCACACGGTTGGTTATAACAAACTGTGTGGGATCTACTTGATTTTTCGTCTTGATTTGAATTACATAATGGGGTCACAGCGGCCATGGACGATGTTTCAATTGCTAGAACTTTTATCTACAGTGAACATGCAACTATAGGTATGTCGTCAAAAAAATTGGAATTATTCAGGGTTCGTTTGGACATTTTTATACATTAACTGGGGTTTCTGGGCATTTTATGCGCATAATGCAAATTTGAACTACATGCACATGCTCTAGTACATATAAACTAGTTGAAAAATCAAATATGTGTCCTTGGTTGCATGCTTAGGTCCCATGCAAGAAATGGGAATGAATTTCAAACACCCTGCCCCCGTCACTCGGCGGCAAACATTGAGATACCTGGTTTTTAAATTATAGCAAATCCAAAACTTGTCTGAAATTCATGAAACTTGGCATGCTATCATGGAGCGGCATCAACATGCCGTGGTAAATTTTTTGTCCCATTTGGAGCAGGTTTGGGTATATGTTTCTCACAAACTAGAGCTTCTCACAACAAGCATGATGGTTTCGGTAGGAAACGCCCCACCTTTGGGGATGAAACAATATCCAATGCCTCTTATTGCTTTCAAAAAATTTCTCGTGTCAACATAGAGCAACAGGAGTGTTGTGTTATTTTTTGTGATTTTTCGGGGTTCGTTTGGATATTCTTATGAATTAAGTGAGTTTTCAATGCATTTATTTGCATAATTCAAATTTTAACTACATGCATGATGTCTACTACACAACCTTCTTCTTGTAGACGTTGTTGGGCCTCCAAGTGCAAAGGTTTGTAGGACAGTAGCAAATTTCCCTCAAGTGGATGACCTAAGGTTTATCAATCCGTAGGAGGCATAGGATGAAGATGGTCTCTCTCAAGCAACCTTGCAACCAAATAACAAAGAGTCTCTTGTGTCCCCAACACACCCAATACAATGGTAAATTGTATAGGTGCACTAGTTCGGCGAAGAGATGGTGATACAAGTGGTATATGGATGGTAGATAAAGGTATTTGTAATCTGAAATTATAAAAACAGCAAGGTAACTAATGATAAAAGTGAGCGTAAACGGTATTGCAATGCGTTGAAACAAGGCCTAGGGTTCATACTTTCGCTAGTGTAAGTTCCCTCAACAATACTAACATAATTGGATCACATAACTATCCCTCAACATGCAACAAAGAGTCACTCCAAAGTCACTAATAGCGAAGAACAAACGAAGAGATTATGGTAGGGTACGAAACCACCTCAAAGTTATTCTTTCCAATCAATCCGTTGGGCTATTCCTATAAGTGTCACAAACAGCCCTAGAGTTCGTACTAGAATAACACCTTAAGACACAAATCAACCAAAACCCTAATGTCACCTAGATACTCTAATGTCACCTCAAATATCCGTGGGTATGATTATACGATATGCATCACACAATCTCAGGTTCATCTATTCAACCAACACATAGAACCTCAAAGAGTGCCCCAAAGTTCCTACCAGAGAATCGCGATGAAAACGTGTGCCAACCCCTATGCATAGGTTCATGGGCGGAACCCGCAAGTTTATCACCAAAACATACATCAAGTGAATCACGTGGTATCCCATTGTCACCACAGATACTCACGGCAAGACATACATCAAGTGTTCTCAAATCTTTAAAGACTCAATCCGATAAGATAACTTCAAAGGGGAAACTCAATTCATTAGAAGAGAGTAGAGGGGGGAAGAAACATCATAGGATCCAAATATAATAGCAAAGCTCGCGATACATCAAGATCGTATCACCTCAAGAACACGAGAGAGAGAGAGATCAAACACATAGCTACTGGTACATACCCTCAGCCCCGAGGGAGACCTACTCTCTCCTCTTCATGGAGAGCACCGGGATGATGAAGATGGCCACCGGAGAAGGATTGCCCCCTCCGGCAGGGTGCCGGAACGGGTCTAGATTGGCTTTCGATGGCTAGGGAGGTTTCTGGCGGCGGAACTCCCGATCTATCGTCTATTCTGGAAGTTTTCGGATACATAGGTATATATGGGTGAAAGAAGCACGTCGGTGGACCGAAGGGGGGGGCACGAGGCAGGGGGCGTGCCCTAGGGGGGTGGGCGCACCCCCCACCCTCTTGGGCACCTCCCTTCTTTCCTGACGTGCACTCCAAGATTTTTCGGTAGCTTTCCTTCCAAAAATAACTTCTCTAGTTGATTTCGTTCCGTTTCGACTCCGTTTGATATTCCTTTTCTGAAATAGGCAAAAAAGAGCAATTCTGGGCTGGGCCTCCGGTTAATAGGTTAGTCCCAAAAATAATATAAAAGTGGATAATAAAGCCCAATATTGCCCAAAACAGTAGATAACATAGCATGGAGCAATCAAAAATTATAGATACGTTGGAGACGTATCAAGCATCCCCAAGCTTAATTCCTGGTCGTCCTCGAGTAGGTAAATGATAAAAATAGAATTTTTGATGCGGAGTGCTACTTGGCATAATTTCAATGTAATTCTTCTTAATTGTGGCATGAATATTCAGATCTGAAAGATTCAAGAAAAAAGTTCATATTGACATAAAAATAATAATACTTCAAGCATACTAACCAAGCAATCATGTCTTCTCAAAATAACATGGCCAAAGAAAGCTATCCCTACAAAATCATATAGTCTGGCTATGCTCCATCTTCACCACACAACATATTTAAATCATGCACAACCCCAATGACAAGCCAAGCAATTGTTTCATACTTTTGATGTTCTCAAACTTTTTCAATCTTCACGCAATACATGAGCATGAGCCATGGATATAGCACTATAGGTGGAATAGAGTGGTGGTTGTGGAGAATACAAAAAGGAGAAGATAGTCTCACATCAACTAGGCGTATCAACGGGCTATGAAGATGCCCATCAAAAGATATCAATGTGAGTGAGTAGGGATTGCCATGCAACGGATGCACTAGAGCTATAAGTGTAGGAAAGCTCAAAAAGAAACTAAGTGGGTGTGCATCCAACTTGCTTGCTCACGAAGACCTAGGGCATTTTGAGGAAGCCCATCATTGGAATATACAAGCCAAGTTCTATAATGAAAGATTCCCACTAGTATATGAAAGTGACAACATAGGAGACTCTCTATCATGAAGATCATGGTGCTACTTTGAAGCACAAGTGTGGTAAAAGGATAGTAGCATTGCCCCTTCTCTCTTTTTGTCTCATTTTTTTATTTGGGCCTTTCTCCTTTTTATGGTCTCTTTTCTCTTTTTTTTATTTGGGCTTCTTTAGCCTCTTTTATTTATTTATTTTTCGTCTGGAGTCTCATCCCGACTTGTGGGGGAATCATGGTCTCCATCATCCTTTCCTCACTGGGACAATGCTCTAATAATGATGATCATCACACTTTTATTTACTTACAACTCAGGAATTACAACTCGATTCTTAGAACAAGATATGACTCTATATGAATGCCTCCGGCGGTGTACCGGGATGTGCAATGACTCATGAGTGACATGTATGAAAGAATTATGAATGGTGGCTTTGCCACAAATACGATGTCAACTACATGATCATGCAAAGCAATATGACAATGATAAAGCGTGTCATAATAAACGGAATGGTGGAAAGTTGCATGGAAATATATCCCGGAATGGCTATGGAAATGCCATGATAGGTAGGTATGGTGGCTGTTTTGAGGAAGGTATATGGTGGGTTTATGATACCGGCGAAAGGTGCGCGGTATTAGAGAGGCTAGCAATGGTGGAAGGGTGAGAGTGCGTATAATCCATGGACTCAACATTAGTCATAAAGAACTCACATACTTTTTGCAAAAATCTGTTAGTTATCGAAGCAAAGTATTACGCGCATGCTCCTAGGGGGATAGATTGGTAGGAAAATACCATCGCTCGTCCCCGACCGCCACTCATAAGGAAGACAATCAATAAATAAATCATGCTCCGACTTCATCACATAACGGTTCACCATACGTGCATGCTCAGGAATCACAAACTTCAAAACAAGTATTTCTCAAATTCATAACCCTTGAACTAGCATGACTCTAATATCACCATCTCCATATTCAAAACAATCATCAAGTATCAAACTTCTCATAGTATTCAAAACACTCATAAGAGAATTTTATTATTCTTGCATACCAAGCATATTAGGATTTTAAGCAAATTACCATGATATTTAAGACTCTCAAAATAATCTAAGTGAAGCATGAGAGTTCATCTATTTCTTCAAAATAAAACTACCACCATGCTCTAAAAGATATAAGTGAAGTACTAGAGCAAATGACAAACTACTCCGAAAGATTTAAGTGAAGATCAATGAGTAGTCGAATAATTATGCAACTATGTGAAGACTCTCTAACATTTAATAATTTCAGATCTTGGTATTTTATTCAAACAGCAAGCAAAACTAAATAAAATAAAATGACGCTCCAAGCAAAACACATATCATGTGGCGAATAAAAATATAGCTCCAAGTAAAGTTACCAATGAATTAAGACGAAAGAGGAGATGCCTTCCGGGGCATCCCCAAGCTTAGGCTCTTGGCTATCCTTGAATATTACCTTGGGGTTCCTTGGGCATCCCCAATCTTAGGCTCTTACCACTCCTTATTCCATAGTCCATCGAATCCTTACCCAAAACTTGAAAACTTCACAACACAAAACTTAACAGAAAACTCGTAAGCTCCGTTAGTATAAGAAAGTAAATCACCACTTCAAGTTACTATAATGAACTCATTCTTTATTTATATTGGTGTTAAACCTACTGTATTCCAACTTCTCTATGGTTTATAAACTATTTTACTAGCCATAGATTCATCAAAATAAGTAAACAACACATGAAAAACAGAACAGTCTGTAGTAATATGAATCAAACATATACTTCTGGAACTCATAAAATTCTCAAATAAATTGCTGGACCTGAGGAATTTATCTATTAATCATCTTCAAAAAGAATTAACTAAATAGCACTCTCCTAATAAAAATGGCAGCAATTCTCGTGAGCGCTAAAGTTTCTGTTTTTTACAGCAAGATCAACAAGACCATCCCCAAGTCTTCCCAAAGGTTCTACTTGGCACAAACACTAATTAAAACATAAAACCACATCTAAACAGAGTCTAGATGAATTATTTCTTACTAAACAGGAGCAAAAATCAAGGAACTAAAATAAAATTGGGTTGCCTCCCAACAAGCACTATCGTTTAACGCCCCTAACTAGGCATGATGATTTCAATGATGCTCACAGAAAGGATAAGAATTGGAACATAAAGAGAGCATCATGAAGAATATGACTAGCACATTTAAGTCTAACCCACTTCCTATGCATAGGGATTTTGTGAGCAAACAACTTATGGGAACAATAATCAACTAGCATAGGAAGGCAAAATGAGCATAACTTCAAAACTTTAAGCACATAGAGAGGAAACTTAATATTATTGAAATTCCTACAAGCATATATTCCTCCCTCATAATAATTTTCAGTAGCATCATGAATGAATTCAACAATATAACCAGCACCTAAAGCATTCTTTTCATGATCTACAGGCATAGAAAATTTACTACTCTGCACACAAGCAAAATTCTTCTCATGAATAATAGTGGGAGAAAACTCAACAAAATAACTATCATGTGATTGAAAATTAAGACCAAGTGACAAGTTTCATGGTTATTATTATTCTTTAAAGCATACATGTCATTAGAATAATCATCATAGATAGGAGGCATGCTTTCATCATAATAAATTTGCTCATCAAAATTTGGGGGACAAAAAATATCATCTTCATCAAACATAGCTTCCCCAAGATTGTGGCTTTGCATATCATTAGCATCATGGATATTCAAGGAATTCATACTAACAACATTGCAATCATGCTCATCATTCAAATATTTAGTGCCAAACATTTTATGGATTTCTTATTCTAGCACTTGAGCACAATTATCCTTTCCATCATACTCACGGAAGATATTAAAAAGATGAAGAGTATGAGGCAAACTTAATTCCATTTTTTGTAATTTTCTTTTATAAACTAAACTAGTGATAAAACAAGAAACTAAAAGACTTGATTGCAAGATCTAAAGATATACCTTCAAGCGCTAACCTCCCGGCAACGGCGCCGGAAAAGAGCTTGCAACCTTCTTCTTGTAGACGTTGTTGGGCCTCCAAGTGCAGAGGTTTGTAGTACAGTAGCAAATTTTCCTCAAGTGGATGACCTAAGGTTTATCAATCCGTAGGAGGCGTAGGATGAAGATGGTCTCTCTCAAGCCACCCTGCAACCAAATAACCAAGAGTCTCTTGTGTCCCCAACACACCCAATACAATGGTAAATTGTATAGGTGCACTAGTTCGGTGAAGAGATGGTGATACAAGTGGTATATGGATGGTAGATAAAGGTATTTGTAATCTGAAATTATAAAAACAGCAAGGTAACTAATGATAAAAGTGAGCATAAACGGTATTGCAATGCGTTGAAACAAGGCCTAGGGTTCATACTTTCGCTAGTGTAAGTTCCCTCAACAATACTAACATAATTGGATCACATAACTATCCCTCAACATGCAACAAAGAGTCACTCCAAAGTCACTAATAGCAGAGAACAAACGAAGAGATTATGGTAGGGTACGAAACCACCTCAAAGTTATTCTTTCCAATCAATCCGTTGGGCTATTCCTATAAGTGTCACAAACAGCCCTAGAGTTCGTACTAGAATAACACCTTAAGACACAAATCAACCAAAACCCTAATGTCACCTAGATACTCCAATGTCACCTCAAGTATCCGTGGGTATGATTATATGATATGTATCACACAATCTCAGATTCATCTATTCAACCAACACATAGAACCTCAAAGAGTGCCCCAAAGTTCCTACCGGAGAATCACGACGAAAACGTGTGCCAACCCCTATGCATAGGTTCATGGGCGGAACCCGCAAGTTGATCACCAAAACATACATCAAGTGAATCACGTGGTATCCCATTGTCACCACAGATACGCACGGCAAGACATACATCAAGTGTTCTCAAATCTTTAAAGACTCAATCTGATAAGATAACTTCAAAGGGGAAACTCAATTCATTAGAAGAGAGTAGAGGGGGGAAGAAACATCATAGGATCCAAATATAATAGCAAAGCTCGCGATACATCAAGATCGTATCACCTCAAGAACACGAGAGAGAGAGAGAGATCAAACACATAGCTACTGGTACATACCCTCAGCCCCGAGGGAGACCTACTCTCTCCTCTTCATGGAGAGCACCGGGATGATAAAGATGGCCACCGGAGAAGGATTGCCCCCTCCGGCAGGGTGCCGGAACGGGTCTAGATTGGCTTTCGATGGCTATGGAGGCTTCTGGCGGCGGAACTCCCGATCTATCGTCTATTCTGGAAGTTTTAGGATACGTAGGTATATATGGGTGAAAGAAGCACGTCGGTGGACCGAAGGGGGGCGGGCCACGAGGCAGGGGGCGCGCCCTAGGGGGGTGGGCGCCCCCACCCTCATGGGCACCTCCCTTCTTTCCTGACGTGCACTCCAGCTTTTCCGGTAGCATTCCTTCCAAAAATAACTTATCTAGTTGATTTCGTTCCGTTTCGACTCCGTTTGATATTCCTTTTCTTCGAAACACTGAAATAGGCAAAAAAAACAACAATTCTGGGCTGGGCCTCCGGTTAATAGGTTAGTCCCAAAAATAATATAAAAGTGGATAATAAAGCCCAATATTGCCCAAAACAGTAGATAACATAGCATGGAGCAATCAAAAATTATAGATACGTTGGAGACGTATCAATGCACATGCTCCAGTGCATATAAATTGGTTGAAAAATCAAATCTTTTTCCTTGGTTGCATGCTTAGGTCCCATGCAAGAAATGGGAATGAATTTCAAACACCAGGGCACCGTTGATTGCCGGCAAAACATTGAGATGCCTGGTTTTTAAATTCTAGTAAATCCAAAACTCGTCTGAAATTTATGAAACTTGGCATGCTATCAATGGAGCGGCATCAACATGTCGTGGTAATTTTTTTGTCCCATTTGGGGCAGGTTTGGGTATATTCTTCTCACAAACCAGAGCTTCTCACAACAAGCATGATGGTTTTGGTAGGGAACACCCCACCTTTGGGGACGAAATGATATCCATTGCCTCTTATTGCTTTCAAAAATTTTCTCGTGTCAACATAGAACAACAGGAGTGTTGTGTTATTTTTATGATTTTTCGGGGTTCGTTTATACATTTTTATGCATTAAGTGAGTTTTCAATGCATTATGTGCATAATTCAAATTTGGACTACATGCACATGCTCCAGTGCATATAAATTGGTTGAAAAATCAAATCTTTGTCCTCTGGTGCATGCTTAGGTCCCATGCAAGAAATGGGAATGAAATTCAAACACCATGGCACCGTTGATTACCGGCAAAACACTGAGATGCCTGGTTTTTAAATTCTAGTAAATCCAAAACTCATTTGAAATTCATGAAACTTGGCATGCTATCATGGAGTGGCATCAACATGCGTGGTAATTTTTTGTCCCATTTGGGGAAGGTTTGGGTATATGCTTCTCACAAACCAGAGCTTCTCACAACAAGTGTGATGGTTTCGGTAGGGAACGCCTCATCTTTGGGGATGAAACGATATCCATTGCCTCTTATTGCTTTCAAAAAATTTCTCGTGTCAACATAGAACAACAGGAGTGTTGTGTTATTTTTGTGATTTTTTGGGGTTCGTTTGGACATTTTTATGCATTAAGTGAGTTTTCAATGCATTTATGTGCATAATTCAAATTTGAACTACATGCACAGGCCCCAGTGCATATAAATTGGTTGAAAAATCAAATCTTTGTCCTTGGGTGCATGCTTAGGTCCCATGCAAGAAATGAGAATGAATTTCAAACACCAGGGCACCGTTGATTGCCGGTAAAACATTGAGATGCCTGGTTTTTTAATTCTAGTAAATCCAAAACTCGTTTGAAATTCATGAAACTTGGCATGCTATCATGGAGCGGCATCAACATGCCGCGGTAAAAAAATTCGCTTTTGGGGCAGGTTTGGGTATATGCTTCTCACAAACCAGAGCTTCTCACAACAAGCATGATGGTTTCGGTAGGGAACGCCCCACCTTTGGGGACGGAATGATATCCATTGCCTCTTATTGCATTCAAAATATTTCTCGTGTCAACATAGAAAAACAGGAGTGTTGTGTTATTTTTTGTTATTTTTTGGGGTTCGTTTGGACATTTTTATGCATTAAGTGAGTTTTCAATGCATTTATGTGCATAATTCAAATTTTAACTACATGCACATGCTCCAGTGCATATAAATTGGTTGAAAAATCAAATCTTTGTCCTTGGGTGCATGCTTAGGTCCCATGCAAGAAATGAAAATGAATTTCAAACACCCCACTATTGATTGCCGCCAAAACATTGAGATGCCTGGATTTTAAATTCTAGTAAATCCAAAACTCGTCTAAAATTTATGAAACTTGGCATGCTATCATGGAGCAGCATCAACATGTCGTGGTAAAATTTTTGTCCCATTTGGGGCAGGTTTGGGTATATGCTTCTCACAAGCCAGAGCTTCTCACAACAAGCATGATGGTTTCAGACAGAACACCCGTATGCAAAGTGAGAGCAGGATTTGTGCATCTCTTAAACACAAACGGTTCTTTTGGATGACCCGTGTGAACCACTTACAAACAATTAGGTGCGATTTGCATCTGTCATATTGGGTATGTTACCATTTGTCAAACTAGAAAGATTGACATTTTTTGATCTAGTAACATTGCCATTTGCCAACCTTGTAACACTACGATTTGTCAAAATATGAAGCTAAAAATCACTAGTAGTATCTAATTTTTGCAACTAAAATTCAGCAATTAAGCATAGATGGAGGCGAGGAGGCGTGTTCAGCCAGGCGTTCAGCCAGGCGCAGTACTATTTGATTTGACAGCGGGTGGCTGAAAGTGCGTTATATCGACTAGAGGGGGGGTGAATAGGCGATTTTTATGGAAGTCTTCAAAACGTGAGAGTTATGAAGACAAACAGTGAAGATTATGCCTATTACTATGCAGCGGAAGTTAGATTACACTAGGCCAGCCATGGTCATGTATTCAATAGAGTGGAAGTGCAATGACAAACAGCTTCAGTGTAATAAGGATCAGGTAGGAAGAAGTTATGAAGCCAAACAGATCATACATTCATGTTGTGAAGACAAAAGATAAAGCAAGCATGCAATGACTTCACAATGAATAACTGTAAGTAAAAGGAAGTGAAGATGAAACCAGTGACACGTTGAAGACAATGATTTGTTGGACCAGTTCCAGTTGCTGTGACAACTGTACGTCTGGTTGGAGCGGCTAGGTATTTAAACCAAAGGACACACAGTCCCGGACACCCAGTCAAGGACACTTAGTCCAAGACACCCAGTCCTCACCGTTTTCTCCTTGAGCTAAGGTCACACAGACCTCGCCCAATCACTCTGGTAAGTCTTCAAGGTAGACTCCCAAACCTTCACAGACTTCGTTCACTGGCAATCCACAATTTCTCTTGGATGCTCTGAACGCGACGCCTAACCGTCTGGAGGATGCACAGTCCTCAAGTGTAATAAGTCTTCAGATCACACAGACACAAACACTTAAGTGATGCCCAATTTACTTTGGCTCTGGGTGGTTAGGGCTTTTCTCCTCGCTAGGAATTTTCTCTCAAAGGCTTCGAGGTGGGTTGCTCTCAAACGACAAAAGCCGTGCACTGAAATCTGAGCAGCCAACCGTTTATGGTTGTGGGGGTGGACTATTTATAGCCACTTGGCAACCCGACCTGATTTGTCCGAAATGACCCTGGGTCACTAAGGAACTGACACATGTACCAACGGTCGAATTTTGAACTCACACGGCAACTTTACTTGGGCTACAAGTAAAGCTGACTTGTCTGACTCTGGACAAGATTTTCTCTCATAGTCTTCGCTCGAAGACATAGGATTTGAATTAGGCATCACTTCAGTCATTTTGACTGGTTTTCCTGGACCCCACTTAACAGTACGGTGGTTCCTATGACACAACATGAATGAAATAAAACTACGAAGAATCTAAGTCTTCGATTTCCATAAGCTTCATAGGGAGTCTTCTCATGTCATTGTCTTCAATATGAATATCTTCATAAACCACCATTGTCTTCAATGTCTTCGTACATTTTTAGGGGTCATCTCTGGTAGTTAAACCGAATCAATGAGGGACTTCTACCTGTGTTTTCCTGCAATTCTCACAAACACATTAGTCCCTCAACTAGGTTTGTCGTCAATACTCCAAAACCAACTAGGGGTGGCACTAGATGCACTTACAATCTCCCCCTTTTTGGTGATTGATGACAAACTAGTTGAAGTTTTTAACGGGGAACATAATTTGTGAAATAGTAAAGAAATTGTCTTCATAAGTTGCAAGGGCTCCCCCTGAAGATGTGCATATAAGTAATTTGCTTCTTGAATGCAAATGCACATGGCAGGTTGTACTTGTGGAGATCCACTTCAACTTATGATGACAATTCACTATTCATGTGAAAATATATTAAGATAATGACATGCATAATGGAAAATGGACGTCTGCAGAATGAGATGAGTGCGGAATTTATCTTCGCAAAACGGGGTGACAAACAGGTAGCAGACGACAATCAAGGCTAAGTGTTACAACTCAATGAAGCAAATGTAGCAAAAAAAACGGGAGTTGTAAGCACGAAGCAAAATGTAGCAAAATATGAAGGCACCCACCCATAGTGACCCGCTTGAGGACTATAAACATCATATGCTTCTCCCCCTTTTGTCAGGAATGACCAAAAAGGTTTGAAGACATAGAGTTTTCTACGCGTTCCCAGGCGCAGCAGGGTCGGTGGAGTTGTTTGGCGGCGGTGCAGACGAGCTTGGTGCAGATTCGACGCGCGTTGAAGCAGGCGGAGATGATGTCGCGTCATCTTCTTCTTCAATAATCCAGGCAGACACGGTGGCAGTAGAAGAAGAGAACTCTGACTCTTCAAGTGATGGTGTGCTTCGCATCACAGCCCTTCTTGGAGGTGTGGAGTCAAATTTGAATCTCTCTTTGAAGCCATCCTCTTGCAGGTCAGCTTCATTGCTCATCATGGTGAGGCCTTTCCAAGTGCGGCGACAGGTCTCGTGTGCGACAAACGCATTCTTGGTTGCTAGATTTCTGATGCGATTGACGTCTTGCATGATGCTTCTCATCTGCCTTTTGAGCCAGTCGTGATGCCTGTCTTGCTTTTGGTGAAGAGCCACAAGAAGCTCTCGGTCATTGAGTGAACAAGTGCGCTTCTTGGGTCTCTTTGCAGCTGTGCTGTTAGTGGCTTCAGTTGATGCAGGGGCACGTGTGGTGCCAGCCATTGGATACACTCGGGAGAGAGCTTCAACACCTTCAATATTTTGAGTGAAGCTCTGGTGTTCTGCATTCTGAAGACTTAATGGTTGTTTGGCAGGCTCTGGATATATTGCTTTAGCAGATGTGTCCACATCTGGCAAAAATATCCGGTGATTGCGGGCTGAGGGTTGATAGGAGATTGCAGAGTGAAGCTTGATCAGCCTCATAACCCAAGGAGCATAGAACTTCAATCCAAACAGTTCTGAGGCAGACGCTGCAAATTGACGGATGAAGAGATCCTGTGCGTTGAAGCATTTGCCATGAAGAATGCAGAAGATGAGAGTCTTCATTGCACCATCAATTGTTGCATATCGAGAGTGTCCCTTAACGGGCCAGAGAGTCCGCCTTATGATGTGATATATTGTTCTGGGCAGGTACTCTAAGTCTTCAACGAAGAACCGAGTTGGATAGGGTGCATTAGGAGGCAATGGCTTCATCATTGAGAGCATCTGACTCATATCTGGCTCAGGACGCTGAAATATGCTCTCAATTGCTTCAGCATGGAGTTGGCACCCTTCTTCAAAGAATTCGCCAGGAGTGGGAAGGCCGGTAAGCTCAATTATGTCGAAAGCATTGGCTTCATGATGGACATTGCCGGTCATCCACTCCAGGATCCATGTCTTCGGATCTCTGTTATAGCCTTTGATATGCAAGGTGGCATAGAACTGGAGCAGAAGCTCTTCATTCCAGTGCTCTTCATCGGTGATAAACGGCAGCAGACCCACTTGCTTGAAGCAATCCAGTGCTTCTTCCAGACCAGGCAGACCAGCAACAGCTTCAACCTCAAGGCGCTTGTGAGGAAAGATGCGGCCTTGGTTGTATAGGATGCATGAATAATAGCTGCGCTGTTGATGGCTCCAGAACCTATCTGATATAATCCGTTCCCCTGAATAAGGGTTCTTGGAGCGGTCGAAAAACGTGTTATCTGCCCTGAAGCCGTTGATATTGAAGGAACCAGGAGCTGATGCAGGACCTGGGAACCTTGGCAGTCGTGGGATCGGCTTCTGGACCTGGGGCCTGTGCGCAATATGATAGTTGAATTGTGGTCCGGCAGCAGACTCAGGCACAGAATGTTCTGGAGCAGTAGCTTCATTGTCTTCTGAAGCTGTTGTTTGGGAGGGCTCCACATTTGCTTCGTTGTTTGTGGCAGCCTCAACATTTGCAGCCTCCACACGTGTAGTGGGAGGGACGAACTCAGGCACGTTCTCCTGAAGAACTGCTTCTTGTTGGTGCGGGGGAGTTTGAGCTTGTGGTTTTTCTGCATGCTCTTCGGCTGATGCAGCCGGAATGTCGTCAGCAGCCTGAGCCCTTGGCCCTTTGCGAAGCCTACGGAATGTAGGCGCCGGTGGAGTTGCAGTGGGTTGGGGCTCATCTTCCTCCTGTGGGCGATCTGCCCACGATGCATCTTGTGTGATTGGCGTCAATGGACGACCAATACTGATCAGTTCGCTTGTCTCAAGCTGAGGAAGGGCTGCATCACCTTGCACATTGTCTTGGAGACCAATGTCTTCAGCAGCGTTGGGTTCGTCTGCTGGAATGTCTTCAGCGTGCGGAGACTCTATGAAAGCAGGCTCATGCACAGTCAACTGACGATCTGCATCAGGATAGCGCACGGAGAGGAGTTCAACTATCAAGGGCTCTGTGGGAGCAGCCCGAGATTTCTTGGTCTTGCGCTTCTTGATGGTGGGGTCAGAAGGAGAGGCTTCAGAATGTTTTCTCTTCTTAGCTTCAGCCTCTGCAGTCCGTGTCTTCTTGAGCTGTGAGGCGGTTGATCGACTCTTTGGCTTCGAGCCAGTCGTTGTAGTGGGGAAGACAATCGGAGCAGTTTCTGACCTTGGCGCTTCTGGTTCAGGCACCGCAAGCTTCTTTTTCTTCTTTGCGGCCACCTTGGGGTCAATGCCTGGACGCCCAAGTGCCTTGCGCTTCTCCGCCTCATTGTATGCCTGCACGCAGCGATCAGCCAGAGTCTTCATGCGCTCTCGCGAGCCTTGAGCTTCGGCATGCGTCTTCTGAAAGTTCTCTTTCAGATCGTGCAACATGATCTTGAAGTTTTTCACTTCTTGCACGCTGAGCTTGGCCACGTGCTTCTTGAACTGAGCTTTTTCAAAATCAATTTTCTGCTTCAGTTCAACAATGCGCTGGGCTATTGCAAGTTCTGAAGCAATTGCTCCTTGAAAAGCAACGCTGAGGCCTATGGGCAGCTGCAGATCGTTGAAGCTGATCTCCGGTGAGGCAAACCATTCATCGATGAAGTTGTGGATGATGGCTACATCAAACAGAGGCAGATTGTTGAAGATTTCAGCCTCCTCCTTGCTCTTGATGAGCTGCTGAAGAGCGTCATCTCCAAGATCTTCATCGCTTGACAGATCAATGGTTTCGCAGCGCAGAATGTCAGCAGCTGTGAGCTCTTTGCCTGTGTGTGGCTGAGGCTTCTTGGCTTCTTGGGGCTTGGACAGTCGTGATAAGCCTTCAGACTGCACACTGGCTTCAGGAGGTACAGTTGCCAATGGCTTCACTCTTGAGATTTTGGGAGAAGCGACTGGCTTTGAAGCTTTTGGCTTCTTCTGCTTTGGCTTCAGCGCAGCAGGAGCGTCATCTGACTCAGTATCTGCTAGAGGGTCATTCACAGCAGTCCCTTGGACTAGGATGCGAGTGATGAGGCCTGCTAGATTGGCATACGGCCCGATGATATTGGGATCGGCGTCGCGTGTGCCATCTGCCCTTAGTGAGGAGGGACCAGGGTTGAAGTCAAGCCCAAATTTCTTCTTATTTATCTTCGCTGACTGTTGTGCAAACTGAAAGTTGCGCTTGAAGAGATTATCATCGCGGCACCAGAGAAGTGATGACGGATGAGCTTCAGCTGGCTGTGGTCCTCTCACCATGCATGGATAGAAGCCTTGAGCAATGGCTTCGACTCTGGACCTGGGTACGAGATTTTTGTATAATACGTCTCCCCATGGTCTCTTGATGGCGCACTTCTCCGCATATTCCTGAGTGACGAAGCGGTATTGAAACCATTGCTCTGCCCAATATCTTCGAATCCATTGGATTCGTGTCTTGCGCTGCCCATAGCTTTCTTCAGGATCAGTTTTATACATCTCTGCCAATTCATCAGGCGGATCTTTGGACGTTTCACCACGTCTCTGTCTGCCTCCCTTCCTTGCTGCTGTTTCTGAAGCCATGAATCTTAACTTGGAAGGCTTCAAGATGTTCAAAGTCTTCAAAGGCTTCCTTTTGCTTGACCAACAAGAACTGGCTTCAGGAGAGTTGATGTGATGCTGCAAGTATTCTGCAAATGAATGAAGACTATGAGAACCAAAGGATTCTCCCATGGACATGTACCTGTGACAGCATTAAGGTGCGAGGGAAGGGGAAGAGGTCATATGCATTCTCAGAAGATTTTGAAGAAAAATCGGTTTAGAAGACATTGACCTCATCGTGCGAAGACATTCACTTATAGATAAGAAGTTGGTTCCAGATTTGTACGAACCCATAGATTAGTACAAGTGAGGAATCTAACTGCTTTATGAAGCACAAGTGATTATACTAGGGATGTTATGAGATGCAGCGAGAGATCTAACTGGTGTGAAGAGAAACTTCTAACGGTTGAAAGTGACAAAACCAAGAGATCAAAAGAGACTGTAAAAAGAGGTTTTATTTACCCCACTGGAACTACTAGACGAAGTGGGAGTTGAGGCCGAGCAGTTCGATCCTCCCTGCCCTAACTTGGCGACGGAAGACACCTACGGCGACGGCGGAGAGAGCGATGTCCACTGTCGGCGTGAAAACGGCGTCGGAGAGGTTGTCGCAGTGAAGCGCTTCGTCGCCGTCGTCGTCGAGAGCTAGCGGTGGCGCTAGGGTTCGTGCGAGGGTGGAAGAAGAGATAATGACCGCAGTGAATCGTGTATATATAGGGATAGAGGCGGCACTGCGCTATTACGCAGGTGCCCCTGGCGGTTCGCATTTGAGGCACGCGTGGCCAGTTAGAGAAAGATTGGGGTTTGTTCCACGTCCCACGCACGCCTAAATTGTCGGGCGGTCGTTCCTACTTCTCCGGATCTTATGTGGAGGAATGAGCATTAAAAACGGACTTTTATGGTTGTCTCTATGTCTTCGGCTGACAAGGACACAGTGAAGACAATTGACAGTTTCAACAGAATGCATATGACTTGGAGAGATAGAGTTTGAGATAGAAAGCATAGAGAGGTTAGGGTCCGATCACATTCACTTAGTTCAAAAAATTCAACCAAGAAGACATAGGTATAAGTGAATGCTGTAGAGCATAGAACATCAGTACATATATATATATATATATATATATCTATATAATCAACGCAGCAAAGATAATCATGAAGACATATTGAGATTGAAGCCAAATCAAATGTGAAGACATTGCGAGGTAACGCCAGGAGTGAAACATTTCAAAATAGAACATTTGGTGGTGGCGTTACCCACCGTATAGGAAGTATTAGACCCAGACATGGCGCACAATTATCGTGGCGCTCCGAAGTCAAATTCCACATTAATGTATTCACACTTAGAATGTATGTCTTCATTGATTGAAGATATACGTTACTTCGTGTGTTGCACATCTAAGTCATCAATATGCATAAGTGTTAGGATGTGTGCCTGATCATAGGACATTTGAGGATTCCAAGATATTTAGCTCACACCGTAACTTGCAAAATCTCTTCTCATCCAAGGGCTTGGTGAAGATATCTGCCAATTGCTCTTCAGTGTTGACGTGTATGATATCAATGTCTTCCTTCACAACATGATCTCTGAGAAAGTGATGACGAATTTCAATGTGCTTTGTCTTCGAGTGCTGAACTGGGTTGTTGGCAATCTTGATGGCGCTTTCGTTGTCGCAGTAAAGTGGCACTTGCTTCAGATGAATGCCATAATCCTTGAGTGTTTGCTTCATCCACAGAAGCTGAGCGCAGCAAGATCCAGCAGCAATGTATTCAGATTCAGCAGTGGAGAGAGATACACAGTTCTGCTTCTTTGAAGACCAACATACAAGTGATCGTCCCAGAAAATGACATGTGCCTGATGTAGATTTGCGATCAACTTTGTCACCAGCATAATCAGCATCCGAAAATCCAACCAAATCAAACTCTGAGCCCTTTGGATACCATAATCCTAGAGTTGGGGTGTGAGCCAAATATCGAAGAATTCGCTTCACAGCTAAGTGATGCGACTCCTTTGGTGCCGCTTGAAATCGAGCACACATGCAAACACTAAGCATGATATCTGGCCTAGATGCACATAAATAAAGCAAAGACCCAATCATGGAGCGGTATACCTTTTGATCGAACTCTTTACCATTGTCGTCAGGACCTAGATGATGTTTGGCCGGCATTGGTGTTGTGAAGCCTTTGCAGTCTTGCATACCGAACTTCTTCAGGCACTCTTTAAGATATTTCTCTTGAGATATGAAGATGCCATTGCGTTGTTGCCGTATTTGAAGACCGAGGAAGAACTTCAGCTCCCCCATCATGGACATCTGATATTGCTCTTGCATCATATATCCAAACTCTTCACTGTACTTCTGATTTGTGCAGCCGAAGATAATGTCATCCACATATATTTGGCACACAAACAGTTCACCATCGTATGTCTTCGTGAAAAGAGTGGGATCCAGGGAACCAGGTATGAAGCCTTTGCTCTTCAGAAAGTACTTGAGTGTATCATACCAGGCCCTAGGGGCTTGTTTGAGGCCATACAGTGCCTTGTTGAGCTTGTATACCATATCAGGATGTTTTGGATTTTCAAAGCCAGGTGGTTGTGCAACATACACTTCTTCTTCAATCTTGCCATTGAGAAATGCACTTTTCACATCCATTTGATATAGAAGTATGTTATGATGATTTGCATAGGCCAGCAGTATGCGTATGGCTTCAAGCCTAGCCACAGGAGCAAATGTTTCATCGAAGTCAATTCCCTCCACTTGAGTATATCCTTGAGCAACGAGACGAGCTTTGTTTCTGACAACTTGACCATGCTCATCTTGCTTGTTGCGGTATATCCATTTGGTGCCTATTATGTTGTGCTTCCGTGGATCAGGACGCTTAACCAGTTCCCATACATTATTCAGCTCAAACTGTTGAAGCTCTTCTTGCATAGCTTGAATCCATTCAGGTTCCATGAAGGCTTCTTCAACTTTCTTGGGTTCTGATATTGAGACGAATGCGAAATGCCCACAGAAGTTTGTTAGCTGAGTTGCCCTTGAACGAGTGAGTGGACCAGGTGCATTGATGCTGTCAAGTATTTTGTCAATCTGTACTTCATTTGCAACACGAGGATGTATAGGGCGAAGACTTTGCTTGTGCTGATCTGAGTTGTCATTTGGAGGTATATCTTCAGGCTGAGCATTGTCTTCATGTGGATCAGGTGCTGAGATGATAAGTTCTTCTTCAGGATGAGCTTCAGAAGGTACAATCTCTCCAGTTCCCATTAGCTTGATTGCTTCACTAGCTGGAACTTCATCTAGCACATTTGGCAATTGCTCTCTTTGTGATCCATTGGTTTCATCAAACCGTACATCCACTGTTTCGACCACTTTGTAATGGAAGAGATTGAAGACTCTGTAGGAGTGTGAATCCTTTCCATGTCCAAGCATGAAGCCCTCATGTGCTTTTGGTGCAAACTTTGAGGTGTGGTGTGGGTCCTTGATCGAGCATTTTGCGCCAAATACTCTGAAGTAACTGACATTTGGCTTCTTGCCAGTTAGAAGTTCATAAGATGTCTTGTTCAGAAGCTTGTGAAGATAAACACGATTGATTGTATGGCATGCAGTATCAATGGCTTCAGTCCAGAATTTTCTTCGAGTCTTGTATTCATCTAGCATTGTTCTGGCCATCTCAATGAGTGTTCTGTTCTTGCGTTCGACGACGCCATTCTGCTGTGGCGTGTATGGAGCTGAGAATTCATGTGTGATGCCCAAGGTATCCAGATATGTATCAAGGCCAGTGTTCTTGAATTCAGTGCTATTGTCACTTCTGATGTGCTTTATCTTGGCGCCAAAATTGTTCATAGCTCGATTTGCGAAGCGTCTGAAGACATCCTGCACTTCAGTCTTGTAAAGGATTATGTGCACCCAAGTATATCTAGAATAATCATCAACAATTACGAAGCCATAGAGGCAAGCAGAAGTAGTAAAAGTTGAGTAGTGAGTGGGACCGAAAAGATCCATGTGAAGCAGTTCGAAGGGTTGAGTAGTAGTCATGATTGTCTTCGAAGGATGTTTCGCCCTTGTCATATTCCCTGCTTCACAGGCACCGCATAAGTGATCTTTCTTGAACTCGACGCCTTCGATGCCTATGACATGCTTCTTCTTCGCAAGGGTGTGGAGGTTCCTCATGCCAGCATGCCCAAGCCTTCGATGCCAAAGCCAGCATTCTGAAGCTTTTGCAAGAAGACATACTGCAAGTTGTGGTCCTGCTGAGAAATCTACCACATACAAATCACCTTTCCTATACCCTTCAAACACTAGAGATTTGTCAGATTCTATTAGCACCAGGCAGCGATATTTGCCAAACATTACAATCATATTCAAATCGCAAAGCATTGAGACAGACATTAAGTTGAAGCCAAGGGATTCAACAAGCATGACTTTATCCATGTGTTGATCCTTTGAGATTGCAACTCTACCTAGACCCAATACCTTACTTTTACCAGTGTCAGCAAATGTAATGTGGCTCTTGTCGGATGGACGTAAAGTTGAGTCCATAAGAAGGCTTCTTCTGCCAATCATGTGATTTGTACACCCACTATCAATAATCCATTCTGAAGACTTTGAAGTAGCTGGTGTCGTACCCTACGGTGCAGTTAGGGGGATAGGCTTCACGAAGGGTATTGTGAAGCATAAAAATTTGACGAACCAGTGGGTTATGAAAACTTAGATCCAGATTAGGACTAATAGGGAGAGTAGCATGCGATTCAGGAACGAAGTACATAATGATGCCATTCGGGCATTTTATCTTGCGCCCAACAAGATTTGTAAGGTCCCCAGCAATAGCGTCAGAAGATTTTGTTTTTCTGCTGGAGACCTTTCCCTGCAAAAGAGAGTTAAGCTTTCTTAACCACCCACATCTTCAAGGGTGGCTTAGAAGCAATAAGTCTAAGTGCAGCATCTGAGAATTTTGGCTTTGAAGCCCTAGCAAACAGTCTAGCAGGGGGACAACAGTAATCATAAGAATAGGCAGAATAGTTTTTATTCATATGAACATGGCGGTTTGATGAACCGTTCTCATTTTCATATGCCTGATTATGGTTTCCCTGCAAAACATTTGCATTAGTGCGACTCTGGTGAGTCCTCTGTCTGTATGAAGCCTTTGGACCATATGAAGCCTTTGGTCTTAGGTTTGTCTTCTTCAAGTGAGGTGTCATGAAGACATTCACAGGAAGATTTTCTAGACACTTTTTCGGAACCCAGATCTTCTTCATAGGCGGTCCATTCCTGCAGTTAGTACCAATGTACCTGGCAAACACTTCACCATTCTGATTCTTAAACAGTTTATAGTTTGCATTAAAGGATTCATCAATGATAATGGGGTTAGCACAAGTGAAGCCAGACAGATTGGATGGATCTGCTGAGGATTCCTTTGCAGCAACCCATGTGGTTTTGGGGTACTGCTCAGGTTTCAAGTAAGAGCCATCTGCATTAATTTTCCTCACGAACCCAACACCCTCTTTCCTAGGGTTTCGGTTCAGAATCTGCTTCTTAAGGACATCACATAGTGTCTGATGCCCTTTCAGACTTTTGTACATCCCTGTTTCAAGCAATGTCTTCAACCTAGCATTCTCATCAGCAATAGCAGTGGTATCCTCAGGAGAGGGGTTAGTTACCACGTCAACAGTTGAAGATATTGCAACAGTAGTAGCAGTGGAACATTCAGCAACAGAATTAGCATTATCACGCTCAATGCATTTAAGACATGGTGGTTCAAATCCTTCCTGAGCGGGACTGATCTGTTCGGAGCAAAGTGACTCATTTTCCTTTTGAAGATCTTCATGATCCGCTCTCAACTTCTCAAGATCTTGCTTCTTTTGAAGATAATCATAAGAGAGCTTTTCATGAGTAGTTGAGAGAGTCTCAAGACGATCTTCAAGTTCCTGATACTTAACGTGAAGGTTTTTTATGTCTTCAATTAAGGATTCAGAACGAGTCATTTCGGCACCCAACAGATCATCGCTTCTGTCTAACAGTTTTTGAATATGTTCCATAGCTTTCTGTTGTTCAGTTGCAATTTTAGCAAGAGTTCTGTAGCTAGGTTTTGAATCACATTCAGAGTCATCGTCACTAGATGTTTCATAGCGAGTAGTGCGTGTGTTTACCTTGGCACCGCGTGCCATGAAGCAGTAGGTAGGAGTGGAGTCGTTCTTGTCATTTGCGTCGGTGTGGGTGATGCAGTCATTGTCTTCAGTGTTGAAGATGGACTTGGTGACGTATGCTGTAGCCAGACTCGCAATGCCAGAATCAAACTCCTCCTCAGACTCCACCTCTGCCTCCTCAGATGCGGACTCCTCCTCTGAATCCATCTCCTTTCCAACAAACGCACGTGCCTTGCCAGATGAGCTCTTCTTGTGTGATGAAGACTTTGATGAAGACTTGGAAGAAGACTTTGAGTGTTTCTTCTTCTTCTTGTCGTCAGAATCATATTCCTTGCTCTTCTTCTTCCTTCTGTTCTCATTGTCCCACTGTGGACACTCAGAGATGAAGTGCCCAGTTTTCTTGCACTTGTGACATGTTTTCCTCTTGTAGTCATGAGCAGAAGCTTCATCATTCCTTGAGCTTGATCGTGAAGATTTTCTGAAGCCTTTCTTCTTGGTGAATTTTTGGAACTTCTTCACTAGCATTGCAAGTTCTCTTCCAATGTCTTCAGGATCATCAGAACTGCAGTCAGATTCTTCTTCAGATGAGGAGACAGCTTTTGCCTTCAAGGCTCGAGTTCGCCCATAGTTTGGACCGTAGATATCTCTTTTCTCAGAAAGCTGAAACTCATGTGTGTTGAGCCTCTCAAGTATGTCAGACGGATCGAGTGTCTTGAAATCAGGACGTTCTTGAATCATCAGGGCCAGGATGTCAAACAAACTATCAAGTGACCTCAGCAGCATCTTGACGATTTCATGTTTGGTGATCTCAGTGGCGCCGAGGGCTTGAAGCTCATTTGTGATGTCAGTGAGCCGATCAAAGGTGTGCTGAACATTCTCATTGTCATTTCGCTTGAAGCGGTTGAAGAGGTTGCAAAGAACACTGATTCTTTGATCTCTCTGGGTTGAGATGCCTTCATTGACCTTGGAGAGCCAGTCCTAGACTAGCTTGGATGTCTTCAAGGCACTCACACGGCCATACTGTCCTTTGGTCAGATGACCACAGATGATATTCTTTGCAGTAGAGTCCAGTTGAACGAATTTCTTGACATCAGCAGCAGTGACACCTTCTCCAGCCTTGGGAAAACCGTTCTCGACGACATACCATAGGTCAACATCAATGGCTTCAAGATGCATGCGCATCTTATTCTTCCAGTAGGGATATTCAGTTCCATCGAAGACGGGGCAAGCAGCGGAGACTTTGATTATCCCTGCAGTCGACATAGCTAAAACTCTAGGTGGTTAAACCGAATCACATAGAATAAGGGAGCACCTTGCTCTGATACCAATTGAAAGTGCGTTATATCTGAAAGTGCGTTATATCGACTAGAGGGGGTGAATAGGCGATTTTTATGAAAGTCTTCAAACGTGAGGAGTTATGAAGACAAACAGTGAAGATTATGCCTATTACTATGCAGCGGAAGTTAGATTACACTAGGCCAGCCATGGTCATGTATTCAATAGAGTGAAAGCACAATGACAAACAGCTTCAGTGTAATAAGGATCAGGTAGGAAGAAGTTATGAAGCCAAACAGATCATACATTCACGTTGTGAAGACAAAATAAAGCAAGCATGCAATGACTTCACAATGATAACTGTAAGTAGAGGAAGTGAAGATGAAACCAGTGACACGTTGAAGACAATGATTTGTTGGACCAGTTCCAGTTGCTGTGACAACTGTACGTCTGGTTGGAGCGGCTAGGTTTTAAACCAAAGGACACACAGTCCCGGACACCCAGTCAAGGACACTTAGTCAGACACCCAGTCCTCACCGTTTTCTCCTTGAGCTAAGGTCACGACCTCGCCCAATCACTCTGGTAAGTCTTCAAGGTAGACTCCCAAACCTTCACAGACTTCGTTCACTGGCAATCCACAATGTCTCTTGGATGCTCTGAACGCGACGCCTAACCGTCTGGAGGATGCACAGTCCTCAAGTGTAATAAGTCTTCAGATCACACAGACAAGAAGACTTAAGTGATGCCAATTTACTCTGGCTCTGGGTGGTTAGGGCTTTTCTCCTCACTAGTAATTTTCTCTCAAAGGCTTCGAGGTGGGTTGCTCTCAAACGACAAAAGCCGTGCACTGAAATCTGAGCAGCCAACCGTTTATGGTTGTAGGGGGTGGGCTATTTATAGCCACTTGGCAACCCGACCTGATTTGTCCGAAATGACCCTGGGTCACTAAGGAACTGACACGTGTCTCAACGGTCAGATTTCAAACTCTCATGGCAACTTTACTTGGGCTACAAGAAAGCTGACTTGTGCTGACTCTGGACAAGATTCTCTCATAGTCTTACGCTCGAAGACATAGGATTTGAGATTAGGCATCACTTCAGTCATTCTGACTGGTTCTCTGACCCCACTTAACAGTACGGTGGTTCCTATGACAACACATGAATAAAACTACGAAGGATCTAAGTCTTCGAGTTCCATAAGCTTCATAGGGAGTCTTCTCATGTCATTGTCTTCAATATGAATATCTTCATAAACCACCATTGTCTTCAATGTCTTCGTACATTTTTAGGGGTCATCTCTGGTAGTAAAACCGAATCAATGAGGGACTTCTACCTGTGTTTTCCTGCAATTCTCACAAACACATTAGTCCCTCAACTAGGTTTGTGTCCCTCAACTAGGTTTGTCGTCAATACTCCAAAACCAACTAGGGGTGGCACTAGATGCACTTACAGTGGCACAATTCCCAATACTGCTTTAATGCAGACAAGGGAGAGGGTAGCTGTTCCCGAAATGTTGAACGGCCAATGATGCATCCTCCTTCAATTAGCATCGTGTGAATGCATGAGGGAAGTAATGGGAGGACTGGGAAAAGAGGCAGCACGATGTGAATGCAATGCAATTTGCACTCATATAAAGGCGCCCCTCCATTCTAATGCATCTACCACGTCGTACGCACCTTAGCATTTGCCTAAGCACCTACACTAATAAGCGCAAAAGTGCCCACTCTAGACCCATGGCGGCGATGCGTGCGAGCAGCCAGCGGTTGTGCTAGATGGTCCATGATGCCGGCCTGGGGCATGGCACCGTGTATCGTCTCCATACGGTGTTGGTGACCGGCTGGTGGATGGCCGCCGTCGATGCCAGCTACGACTCTCAGTTGGACCAGATGATAGTTTGCACCACCAACAGGTTCGCCGTTGCTACCTCTTGAGCACTGCGTTGGTTTTCCCTTGAAGAGGAAAGGGTGATGCGGCAAAGTAGCGTAAGTATTTCCCTCAGTTTTTGAGAACCAATGTATCAATCCAGTAGGAGACTACACGCAAGTCGCCTCGCACCTACACAAACAAATAAGAACCTTGCAACCAACGCGATAAAGGGGTTGTCAATCCCTTCACGGCCACTTGCAAAAGTGAGATCTGATAGAGATAATAAGATAAATATTTTTGGTATTTTAATGATATAGATTCAAAGTAAAGATTGCAAAATAAAATATATTGGAAACTTATATGATAGAAAATAGACCCAGGGGCCATAGGTTTCACTAGTGGCTTCTCTCAAAATAGCATAAGTATTACGGTGGGTGAACAAATTACTGTCGAGCAATTGATAGAAAAGTGCATAATTATGAGAATATCTAGGCATGATCATGTATATAGGGATCACGTCCGCGACAAGTAGACCGAAACAATTCTGCATCTACTACTATTACTCCACACATCGACCGCTATCCAGCATGCATCTAGAGTATTAAGTTCATAAGAACAGAGTAACGCATTAGGCAAGATGACATGATGTAGAGGGATAAACTCAAGCAATATGATATAAACCCCATCTTTTTATCCTCGATGGCAACAATACAATACATGCCTTGCTGCCCCTGCTGTCACTGGGAAAGGACACTGCAAGATTGAACCCAAAGCTAAGCACTTCTCCAATTGCAAGAAAGATCAATCTAGTAGGCCAAACTAAACTGATAATTCGAAGAGACTTGCAAAGATAAGAAATCATACATAAAAGATTTCAGAGGAGAACCAAATATTGTTCATAGATAATCTTGATCATAAACCCACAATTCATCAGATCCTGATAAACACACCGCAAAAAGAATTACATCGAATAGATCTCCAAGAAGATCGGGGAGAACTTTGTATTGAGATCCAAAGAGAGAGAAGAAGCCATCTAGCTAATAACTATGGACCCAAAGGTCTATGGTAAACTACTCACACATCATGGGAGAGGCTACGGTATTGATGTAGAAGCCCTCCGTGATCGATTCCCCCTCTGGCGGAGCGCTGGAAAAGGCCTCAAGATGGAATCTCACAGTTATAGAAGGTTGCAGCGGTGGAAATAGGGTTTCGTGGTGCTCTCGGATGTTTTCGGGGTATATGGGTATATATAGGAGGAAGAAGTACATCGGTGGAGCTGCGAGGGGCCCACGAGGGTGGGGGCGCACCTCCCTGCCTCGTGGCCTCCTCGCTTCTTTCTTGATGTACAATCCAAGTCTTCTCGATCACGCTTGTTCCAAAAATAACTCCCCTGAAGGTTTCATTCCGTTTGGATTCCGTTTGATATTCGTTTTCTGCGAAACACTGAAATAGGCAAAAAACAACAATTTGCACTGGGCCTTTGGTTAGTAGGTTAGTCCCAAAAATAATATAAAAAGGTAAATTAAAGCCCATTAAACATCCAAAGCAGATAATATAATAGCATGGAACAATAAAAAATTATAGATATGTTGGAGACGTATCAGCCATCGTCAAGAAGCTCGCGGACGACATCGTCGTACTCCTCCAGCCCGTGCGTCCGGTCTCCTCATTGCCTACCACCCTAATCGGCCTCCATGGTTGGAACCTCTTTCAAGCATTGGTGGCCCTGCGACTGCCCGTCGACGCCACGAAGAATGTCCACCTGGAGCTCGCACTCGCCCCGACACAGATCTGGATGACTCTAAGTCACAAACCGGATACGTGTATATGTTGAATGGTGGAGCAGTGAGCTGGTGCAGCTGCAAGCAGAGCGTCGTGGCAGGATCTACATGTGAAGCGGGGTACATGGCAGCCTCGGAGGCAGCACATGAAGCAATATGGGTGAAGGAGTTCATCACCGACCTAGGAGTCATACCCAATGTGTCGGGGCCAATCAAACTCTTTTGTGACAACACTGGGGCTATTGCACTTGCCAAGGAGCCCAGGTTTCACAAGAAGACAAGGCACATCAAGCGTCGCTTCAACTCCATTCGTGAAAATGTTCAAAAAGACATAGAGATTTGTAAAGTACATACGGACCTGAATATAGCAGATCCGTTGACTAAACCTCTCCCTAGGGAAAAACATGATCAACACCAGAATTCCATGGGTGTTCGATTCATCACAATGTAACTAGATTATTGACTCTAGTGCAAGTGGGAGACTGTTGGAAATATGCCCTAGAGGCAATAATAAAAGTATTATTATTATATTTCTTTGTTCATGATAATTGTCTTTATTCATGCTATAACTGTATTATCCGGAAATCAAGCCTCTAGTTGACTAGCTCGTTGATCAACAGATAGTCATGGTTTCCTGGCTATGGACATTGGATGTCATTGATAACGGGATCACATCATTAGGAGAATGATGTGATGGACAAGACCTAATCCTAAGCATAGCACAAGATCGTGTAGTTCGTTTGCTAGAGCTTTTTCCAATGTCAAGTATCTTTTCCTTTGACCATGAGATCGTGTAACTCCCGGATACCGTAAGAGTGCTTTGGGTGTATCAAACGTCACAACGTAACTGGGTGACTATAAAGGTGCACTACAGGTATTTCCGAAAGTGTCTGTTGGGTTGACACGGATCGAGACTGGGATTTGTCACTCCATATAACGGAGAGGTATCACTGGGCCCACTCGGTAATGCATCATCATTATGAGCTCAAGGTGACCAAGTGGTTGATCACGGGATCATGCATTACGGTACGAGTAAAGTGACTTGCCGGTAACGAGACTGAACAAGGTATTGGGATACCGACGATCGAGTCTCGGGCAAGTAACATACCGATTGACAAAGGGAATTGTATACGAGGTTGTTTAATCCTCGACATCGTGGTTCATCCGATGAGATCATCGTGGAGCATGTGGGAGCCAACATGGGTATCCAGATCCTGCTGTTGGTTATTGACCGGAGAGTCATCCCGGTCATGTCTGCATGTCTCCCGAACCCGTAGGGTCTACACACTTAAGGTTCGGTGACGCTAGGGTTGTGAAGATATGTATATGCAGTAACCCGAATGTTGTTCGGAGTCCCGGATGAGATCCCGGACGTCACGAGGAGTTCCGGAATGGTCCGGAGGTAAAGAATTATATATAGGAAGTGCAGTTTCGGCCATCGGGACAAGTTTCGGGGTCATCGTTATTGTACCGGGACCACCGGAAGGGTCCCGGGGGCCCACCGGGTGGGGCCACCTGTCCCGGGGGGCCACATGGGCTGTAGGGGGTGCGCCTTGGCCTGCATGGGCCAAGGGCACCAGCCCCAAAAGCCCATGCGCCTAGGTTTCCACAAAAGGGAAGAGTTCCAATGGTGGAAGGCACCTCTAGGTGCCTTGGGGGGGAGGGAAACCTCCCCTTGGCTGTCGCACCTAGGAGATTGGATCTCCTAGGCTGGCGCACCCCCCCCCTTGGCCCTCCTATATATAGTTGAGGAGAGGGAGGACTTCATACCTCAGCCTTTGGTGCTTCCCTCTCCCCTGTTACATCTCTCCCTCGTAGTACACGGCGAAGCCCTGCTACTGTGACGCCCTGCATCCACCACCACGCCGTCGTGCTGCTGGATCTTCATCAATCTCTCCTTCCCCCTTGCTGGATCAAGAAACGAGGAGACGTCATCCGTTCCGTACATGTGTTGAACGCGGAGGTGCCGTTCGTTCGGCGCTTGGTCATCGGTGATTTGGATCACGTCGTGTTCGACTACATCAACCCCGTTCTTTGAACGCTTCCGCTCGCGATCTACAAAGGTATGTAGATGCATCCAATCACTCGCTGCTAGATGAACTCATAGATGGATCTTGGTGAAACCGTAGGAAAATTTTTGTTTTCTGCTACGTTCCCCAACAGTGGCATCATGAGCTAGGTCTATGCGTAGTTCTCTTGCGCGAGTAGAACACAATTTTTTATGGGCGTAGATGTTGTCAACTTTCTTGCCGCTACTAGTCTTATCTTGCTTCAACGGTATTGTGGGATGAAGCGGCCCGGACCAACCTTACACGTATGCTTACGTGAGACCGGTTCCACCGACTAACATGCACAAGTTGCATAAGGTGGCTGGCGGGTGTCTGTTTCTCCTACTTTAGTTGGAGCAGATTCGATGAACAAGGTCCTTATGAAGGCTAAATAGAAGTTGACAAATCACGTTGTGGCTTTCACGTACGTAAGAAAATGTTCTTGTTAGAACCCTACTTCAGCCACGTAAAACCTGCAACAACAATTAGAGGACGTCTAACTTGTTTTTGCAGCAAGTGCTTTGTGATATGATATGGCCAAAGTTGTGATGAATGATGAATGATCTATATGTGATGTATGAGATGTTCATGCTATTGTACAAGGAATCACAACTTACATGTCGATGAGTATGACTGTGACAGGATGATCATGGAGCCCCAAGATGGAGATCAAAGGAGCTATGTGATATTGGCCATATCATGTCACTATTATTATTTGATTGCATGTGATGTTTATCATGTTTTGCATCTTGTTTACTTAGAACGACGGTAGTAAATAAGATGATCCCTTACAACAATTTCAAGAAGTGTTCTCCCCTAACTGTGCACCGTTGCTACAGTTCGTCGTTTCAAAGCACCACGTGTTAATCGGGTGTGATAGATCCTTACGTTCACATACAACGGGTGTAAGACAGTTTTACACATGCAAAAACACTTAGGGTTAACTTGACGAGCCTAGCATGTACAGACATGGCCTCGGAACACAGAGACCGAAAGGTCGAACACGAGTCGTATGGAAGATACGATCAACATGAAGATGTTCACCGGCAATGACTAGTCCGTCTCACATGTTAATCGGACACAGCCTAGTCGACTCGGATCGTGTAACACTTAGATGACTAGAGGGATGTCTAATCTGAGTGGGAGTTCATTAATAATTTGATTAGATGAACTTAATTATCATGAACTTAGTCTAAAATCTTTACAATATGTCTTGTAGATCAAATGGCCAACGTTGTATTCAATTTCAACGCGTTCCTAGAGAAAACCAAGCTGAAAGACGATGGCAGCAACTATACGGACTGGGTCCGGAACCTGAGGATCATCCTCATAGCAGCCAAGAAAGATTATGTCCTACAAGCACCGCTAGGTGATCCACCCGTCCCACAGAACCAAGACGCTATGAACGCTTGGCAGACACGTACTGATGACTACTCCCTCGTTCAGTGCGGCATGCTTTACAGCTTAGAGCCGGGGCTCCAAAAGCATTTTGAGAGACATGGAGCATATGAGATGTTCGAAGAGCTAAAAATGGTTTTTCAAGCTCATGCCCGGATCGAGAGATATGAAGTCTCCGACAAATTCTTCAGCTGTAAGATGGAGGAAAATAGTTCTGTCAGTGAGCACATACTCACTATGTCTGGGTTACATAACCGCTTGACTCAGCTGGGAGTTAATCTCCCGGATGACGCGGTCATTGACAAAATCCTCCAGTCGCTTCCACCAAGCTACAAGAGCTTTGTGATGAACTTCAATATGCAGGGGATGGTAAAGACCATTCCTGAAGTATTTGCTATGCTGAAATCAGCAGAGGTAGAAGTCAAGAAGGAACATCAAGTGTTGATGATGAATAAAACCACTAAGTTCAAGAAGGGCAAGGGTAAAAAGAACTTCAAGAAGGACGGCAAGGAAGTTGCTGCGCCCGGCAAGCAAGCTGTCGGGAAGAAGTCAAAGAATGGACCCAAGCCTGAGACAGAGTGCTTTTATTGCAAAGGGAAGGGTCACTGGAAGCGGAACTGCCCCAAATACTTAGCGGACAAGAAGGCCGGCAACACCAAAGGTATATTTGATATACATGTAATTTATGTGTACCTTACCAGTGCTCGTAGTAACTCCTGGGTATTTGATACGGGTGCCGTTGCTCATATTTGTAACTCACAGCAGGAGCTGCGGAATAAACGGAGACTGGTGAAGGACGAGGTGACGATGCGCGTCGGGAATGGTTCCAAGGTCGATGTGATCGCCGTCGGCACGCTACCTCTACATTTACCTACGGGATTAGTTATAAACCTCAATAATTGTTATTTAGTGCCATGTTTGAGCATGAACATTGTATCAGGATCTCGTTTAATACGAGATGGCTACTCATTTAAATCCGAGAATAATGGTTGTTCTATTTATATGAGAGATATGTTTTATGGTCATGCTCCGATAGTCAATGGTTTATTCTTAATGAATCTCGAGCGTATTACTACACATATTCATAGTGTGAGTACCAAAAGATGTAAGGTTGATAATGATAGTCCCACATACTTGTGGCACTGCCGCCTTGGTCACATAGGTGTCAAACGCATGAAGAAGCTCCATGCAGATGGACTTTTAGAGTCTCTTGATTATGAATCATTTGACACGTGCGAACCATGCCTCATGGGAAAAATGACCAAGACTCCGTTCTCAGGAACAATGGAGCGAGCAACCAACTTATTGGAAATCATACATACTGATGTGTGCGGTCCAATGAGTGTTGAGGCTCGCGGTGGCTATCGTTATGTTCTCACCCTCACTGATGACTTGAGTAGATATGGGTATGTCTACTTAATGAAACACAAGTCTGAAACCTTTGAAAAGTTCAAGGAATTTCAGAGTGAGGTTGAGAATCAACGTGACAGGAAAATCAAGTTTCTTTACGATCAGATCGTGGAGGAGAATACTTGAGTCACGAATTTGGCACACACTTAAGAAAATGTGGAATAGTTTCACAACTCACGCCGCCTGGAACACCTCAGCGTAATGGTGTGTCCGAACGTCGTAATCGCACTCTATTAGATATGGTACGATCTAATAGTTCATCCGCCGCCTGGAACACCTTTGATCTGGTTGACCGTTTCCATTATGTTGCCTAATCACAAACAGTTCATCCGAGTGAACTATATGTTGTACATCGCACACACCTTCATCTGGCTGCCCGTTTCTTTTGTTCCTCCTCATTTCAAACAATTAATTGAGATGAACCGTATGCCCTGCATCGCACACGCAACTAAAATCTGAACCGTGTTTGATGCATCCTCCATCGCAATCGTTTTGCACCTTTTTGATGGGTTTTTACACCACCGTTTGCGATTATGGCATCACGCATAGTTTCTTCGAAGGGTCTCTAATCGTATTGTCGCGTTATCAGCATCCTGCAGTAGTGTGTCCTTCTCAGAAACCTTGCAAATGAGGTCTTTAAACTTTTAACCACCTTGCCATTGATAGAGGGTGGTTTAGCATTACAAGTAAGGCATTCTTTATCCATACAAACTGTTTTCTTGTAACCCTGAAATGATTTTTAAGTCTACAACTCCTTCTTACCTCAGTCTCAACCAATGGGACTTTATCCTTCCTCTTTTTGTGATTTTGAAGTGCGGAGGTCGATGATGCAGATGTCACCTTGGTGGTTGCTGCTTTTGAAGGGGAGTAGGGTACAATGTCCTTAGTGCCCTGTTGAGGTGAGGTAGCAACACAAACAAGAGGATCATTAACTGGGCATCTTTCTGGTATTGCAAAGGGTAGAGTAGATCCTTGACAAATAATTTCCCAGACATTAGAAGTAACAAAAAAAATTGTGCACTCAAATTTGTCTGGTGATAACATAGTAACAGACATAAAATTAACCCAGTCAATAGGTACTTGAATAACTTCTTTGCTATGTGTTGTTGGGGAAAAGTGGGTTCTCCAGAGCATTGTTCCTTCTCTGCCAATTAGTGCTTCTTTTGAAGGTTGCTTAGAAGTGGCATCTGCTATAATTAATGGATCAACTGTCCTTTCAGTCATAGGAGGGAGACCTGGATAGATAGTGTGGGCCTGGTTTAGGAAAGCAGGTATAGGGAAACCTGGTGGTGCAGTTGGGTCTTGAGAAGTCTCACCATCAACCTCAGGAATCCCATAATTTTGTACATTAGCAGTGTTATCCCCTAGGAGATTCAGATTATCAGTAGGTAGTGTACCTCCTTCATTTCTAGCTTCCTTGGTTCTGGTGACATCAGTTGCAATTGCAGAATCCTTTGCAGTCACTGGTGCAGAGACCTGCTATACAAACAATTTTTAACCCCTTTCTGCGACGGCGTTTGGAACCGTCGCCAAGTGAGTGTGGGCAATAGGGGGTCCTTCCCACATGACCCAGAAACCGTCGGGGATAGGCCCTCCTGGAAAAAAGGCTGGGGCAAAATGAGCTTGTGTGCGATCTGGCCAGGCATCGAAACCCAATTGTTTCCGTTCGTATGTACATCTCACACGGTGAATCCCAGAAAAACATTTCTGTTTGTATGTATATCACACACAGTTTTTTGTGTGGAAACGTTTGTGCAAGGTGGCCTAACGCAAACAGTTCTTTGCCGGAAGCCATGTGTGATTGTTGGTTGATCAAACATGCCTACTTTATAGAAACCGTGTGGGTTGTTTGAGTTCATCGCACACGGTGTTGTTTGAGTAACCGTCTGCAATAGAAAACCCCAATAAGCAGGGTAATTAGCCTATTATTGATAATCCATGTAGTAATCAAATTGATATTTCTTATAAAACACAATAGATATTTCATATCTATATAATAGCAACCAGGATTTCATAATCGAATTACATCAGATAGCTTCGGCACTTAGTTACGCCATTACACAACAGCACCAAGTTTCACATGCAACATCGAAAACCTTTGGAAAGTAGCATGATACAAGGTAAATAGAAAGATGAATCTCATCTGGGAAACTGCAGAAGCGGAAGGCAAATATTGAGCCTTCAGTGATGTTGAATGTCCTTGCAACTTTAGGCCAGTGGCAATGGATAATTGCCCGCCCAACCTTCGTCCTCTTTAGGAAGACTACAATATTGTACCGTGGGTGTTGAATGAATACCTTCCTCGCCTCTTGACCATGCAGGTGGTTTAAGAGGTAATCATCGGTGAACTGCTTTGAAAAGTATTGAAAACAAAGATATGCATAAATCGCTGTTATAAATATTGAAATGGCATAAGGGGTAAAAACAAGGTAAAAGAGTTAGTACCATCTATAGTTGACTGATGTCTTCTTCATTGTGCAAACAAAGATCTTGTTATTATTCGTTGCAAGTTTCTTCATCCTAACAATCTTTCTGAGTTTATTCATGGACATCTCATTTCCCCATATGCAAAATGGGTCAAACAATGGGTCTAAGCCTCTGACAGCAGGACCTACATGTGCAAGACCAAATTGTAAGAAACCTAAATATTAGAATGATTCTTGCAACTGCAAAATAATGTGCTACTCCCTCCGTTCCAAATTACTTGATCCATATTTATCTAGACACGAATGTATCTAGACACTAAACAAGTATAGATACATCTGTATTTAGACAAATTCAAGTCAACTAATTTGGAACGGAGGGAGTATTAGCGAAAGGACCATGCATGAGCAAACCTCGATGGCAAACTGCAGTGTCTCCCATTGTTTCCCTGCAACACACATAAGGAAGATCTCAATCAGGTTAACTAAGAGTTTCCATACTATCAGTAGAATATGTATTGAGTACAACCAAATATCGATTCATTTCACATGCATAACAATACAAATTTGTACCCACAACAAATGAAAATAAATTGCAGAACTGAACCAAACAGTTAAATGGACAGCAGACCAAATGAACCAAAACAGTTAACTGAGCACGACATTGCAGAATACAAACATGTACTAGAAGATAAGACAGTTAACAAAACAAAGAATGCTTGAGAACAGTACTACGAAATGTAGCAATTGTTGGACCAAACTGTTAACTGAACATTACATTTCAGAGGACCAAACTGTTAACTGAACATTACATTTCAGAGGACCAAACTGTTAACTGAACATTACATTTCAGAGGACCAAACTGTTAATTGAACATTACATTTTAGAGGACCAAACTGTTAACTGAACATCAGATTGCATATTAACATTACAGAGGACAAATCACTAGAAGGCACTGGCGGTGGCCTCGAGAAAACAACACGAACTGTATTTTAATAGACAACCGCGTGGGGGTGTCGACGGTGGCCTCGAAGATGAGGTGCTGCTCCAAGATCTGGCAGTCCACACGCATGGCAGCCATAGCGACCTCATGCACACGTGCGACCGTGATTTTCTTCTTTGCTGCCAAATGCTACTGAGCTCCATGTTATACTGTGTGCAAAATGGCTGTGGGCGGCGCTTAATTGGAGGAGGGGGACAATGATTTCGGCGGAAGGTGTCGCGCCGTCGGTCGTGCATGTGAGACAGGGAAGGAGGAGGATGGTGTGGGTGGGATGTGGATTACCTGACCATATCGACGAGGCCGTGCTACAAGAAGAAGGGTCGGCGGCGAGGAGGCCACGCAGCTAGAAGAAGGGTCGCCGGCGAGGAGGCGGCGCTGCAAGAAGAAGGGTCGCCGACGAGGAGGCGGCACTGCAAGAAGAAGGGTAGCCGGCGAGGAAGCGGCGCTGCAAGAAGAAGGGTCGCCGGCGAGGAGGTTGAGCATCCAGTAAGCAGCAGTGAAGGTTTGAACTTGGAAATCAAGGAGGAACAGTGGGAATGTGGCTTTTGGTGGGAGGGAGGGGCAGGGAGATAGATATTTCCGCGGTGGTAGAAATTTTTTGCTCGATGTCGCGAGAAACTGGCGCGCAAGTGTGGTTCAAGTTGGGCGGTGACTGTAAACGACGAAGCTTCCTGCGTAAGCGAGCCAAGACGGTGTGCCAAGATGTTTTATATCGCATCCCACACGATTATTTCTAGTAAACTATTTGTGGTACACATGATTTTTTCATTATGTTTTGAAAGACAAAATGGTGTTACGGCGGGGAAGTATGGTGAAGTGTATGCTAAAACATTTATGTACAGTGAACATGCAACTACATGAGTGTCATTTTTAAATTTGGAATTATTTTGGGTTCATTTGGCATTTTTTATGCACTAATTGAGTTTCTAGGCATTTAATGTGCATAATTCAAATTTGAACTACAATCACATGCTCCAGTGCCCCACAGTTGGTTGAAAAATCACATGTGTGTCCTTCGGTGAATTTCTAGGTCCCATGCAATAAATGGAAATGAAATTCAAACATCTGTGCGTCGTGGCTCGGCCGGAAAGATTGAGAAACTTGGTTTTTTAATTCCTGTAAATCCAAAACACACCTCAAAATCATGAAACTTGGCATGGTGTCATGACATGGCACCAACATGTTGTGGTAATTTTTTTGGCCGAATTGGGACAAGCTTTGGTCTAAGCTTCTTGCAAACCGGAGCTTCTCTCAAGAAGGCTCATGGTTCTGAGAGGGAATGTGTCACCTCCGTGTGCGAAACGACATACGTACACTGCCTTAATTTTTTTACATAGGCAGATTAGACCAAATAGAAGTATCGTGCTAAACTTTGGAATTAGTCCGGGTTCGTTTGGCCTTTTTATACATTAATTGAATTTCTGAGCATTTAATGTGCATAATTCAAATTTGAACTACAAGCACATGCTCCAGTGCACCAAAGTTGGTTCAAAAATCACATGTGTGTCCTTGGGTGAATTTCTAGGTTCCTGATGGCAGCTGGAACTATGTCGGTATTTCCCTGGAGAGGGAGGGATGATGTAGCACAACGATAGTAGGTATTTCCCTCAGTTATGAAACCAAGGTTATCGAACGAGTAGGAGAACCAAGCAACACAACGTAAACAGCCCCTGCACACAAATAACAACACCTCGCAACCCGACGTGTTAAAGGGGTTGTCAATCCCTTTCGGGTAACGGCGCCAGAAACAGCGTCTGACGGGAGATAAAGTTGTAAATATTGATAGATCAAACGCCAAATAAAATAAATTGAAGCAAGGTATTTTTGGATTTTTGGTTTAATAGATCTGAATAAAAATGCAAAGGAAAAGTAGATCGCGAGGCAAATATATGAGAAAGAAGACCCGGGGGCATAGGTTTCACTAGTGGATTCTCTCGAGAAAAATAGCAAACGGTGGGTAAACAAATTACTGTTGGGCAATTGATAGAACTTCAAATAATTATGACGATATCCAGGAAATGATCATTACAAAGGCATCACGTCCAAGATTAGTAGACCGACTCCTGCCTGCATCTACTACTATTACTCTACACATCAACCGCTATCCAGCATGCATCTAGTGTATTAAGTTCATGGAAAACAGAGTAATGCAATAAGAACGATGACATGATGTAGGCAAGATTCGTTTATCTATATGGCGGTAGATATAGATCTCATCTTTTTAACCTTAGTAGCAACAATACATACGTGTCGGTTCCCTTTCTGTCACTAGGATCAAGCACCGTAAGATCGAACCCACTATCGGGTACCTCTTCCCATTGCAAGATAAATAGATCAAGTTGGCCAAACAAAACCTAAATATCGGAGAAGAAATACGAGGCTATAAGAGATCATGCATAAAAGAGATCAAAGAAATTCAAATACTTTGATGGATATACAAACATAGATCTCATCATAAACTCGAAGTTCATCAGATCCCAACAAACACACCGCAAAAGAGTTACATCATATGGATCTCCAAGAGACCATTGTATTGAGAATCAAGAGAGAGAGAGATGAAGCCATCTAGCTACTAACTACGGACCCGAAGGTCTACAAAGAACTACTCACGCATCATCGGAGAGGCACCAATGGAGGTGGTGAACCCCATCCGAGATGGTGTCTACATTGCATCTGGTGGTTCTGGACTCTGCGGCGGCTGGATGAATATTTCGTTGACTCCCCTAGGGTTCTAGTATTTTTGGGGTATTTATAGAGCAAAGAAGCGGTCCGGGGGGGACCCGAGGTGGGCACAACCCACCAGGGCGCGTCTGGGCCTCCTGGCGCGCCCTGGTGGGTTGTGCCCCCGTTGGGGCACCCCCAGGTGCAACCAGGGCCCATTGCCTTCCTTCTGGACCATAAAAAATCTCCGTAAAGTTTCATGGCATTTGGACTCCGTATGATACTGATTTTCTGCGATGTAAAAAACATGGAAAAAGCAGCAACTGGCACTTGGCACTATGTCAATAGGTTAGTACCAAAAAATGGTATAAAATGACTATAAAATAATTATTAGACATCCAAGATTGATAATAAAATAGCATGGAACAATAAAAAATTATGGATACATTGGAGATGTATCAGCATCCCCAAGCTTAACTCCTACTCGTCCTCGAGTAGGTAAGTGATAAAAACAGAATTTTTGATGTGGATTGTTGTTCATCAAGTCATATCATATTCTTTTCTTTATAGCATGGATATTTGGACTTCTATGTGATTCAAAGCAATAGTCTAGTTTTGACATAATAATTTAGATACTCAAGCATATCAACAAGCAACCATGTCTTTCAAAATATCAATGCTAAAACAAGTTATCCCTAGCCCATCATGCTCAAACATTGATCCATTCATGAAACACACTCAAATATTGACTACACCCAATACTTGAGCTCGATCATATTGCCTCCTAGTTGGTGCT
Source organism: Triticum urartu (assembly GCF_003073215.2). Lineage (NCBI taxonomy): Eukaryota > Viridiplantae > Streptophyta > Magnoliopsida > Poales > Poaceae > Triticum > Triticum urartu. Next base: position 154,475,521 of record NC_053027.1, read on the forward strand.
TTTATGAGAGAAGATGGAGACTCAAATTTCAAAATAAAAATTGCATAAAGTATAAGATAGGCCCTTTGTAGAGGGAAGTAGGGATTTGTAGAGGTGCCAGAGCTCAAAGCAAAAAATTTGCGATAATTTTTTTTGGGAGGTGTATCCATCCCACCAACGAAAACGACTCAGAGTTCCCAATACTTTCCATGCTTAGATATATCATAGGCAGTTCCCAAACAGAAAATAAAGTTTATTCCTTTTTCCACCATAACTTTCACTTTCCATGGCTAACCATATCCACGAGTGCCCTCCATACCAACACTTTCCAATGAATTTATTATTTGACAACATAAAGTAAATTAATTTATTTTTGCATTTCAGGACTAGGCATCCCTAATATCTTTGCCTTACTCTCGTGCAATGACAAGTGAATAAACACTCATCTTGAGAATAACACATCTAGCATGGAAAATATTAGCCACCCCTCACCGCTTCGCGAGCGAAACAAACACACAAAAGAGAAGTTTATTTTGAAAATTAGTGATGGCACATTCAAACTTACTTAGAACAGCAAAAGAATACCGCATATATGTAGATATAGTGGACTCATGTGGGAAAAGTGGTTTAAAGGATTTTGGATGCACAAGTAGAGGTCATACTTGGTGCAAAATGAAGGCTAGCAAAAAGATTGGGAAGCGACCAACCAAGAAACGAATAATTTCATAAGCAAGCATTAATCATAATTAACACTGAATAATGCACCATAAGTAGGATATAATTTTCATTGCATGATTATTGACTTTCATGCATGCATAGGGAATCACAAACCTTAACACCAATATTCTTACTAGAGCACAATTACTCATCAACATAACTCACATATCACATCATCATATCTCAAAACTACTACTAAGAATCAAGTTTATTTTGTCCAATGATCTTCATGACATTTTCTTTTTCTTTATCCTTCTTGGATATCTATCACTTTGGCACTAATTTTCATGCATTGCTTTTCATAAGCTCGAACAAATATAAGTGAAGATCATGAGCATAACAAATTTTCTTTCTCTCAAAATAATTTAAGTGAAGCAAGAGAGAATTTCTTCAAAATTTTACTACTCTCAAACAAATCTAAGTGAAGCAAGAGATCATTTATTCAAAAATATTAAGCACACCGTGCTCAAAAAGATATAAGTGAAGCACTAGAGCAAGTCCTAGCTCATAAAAGATGTAAGTGAAGCATAGAGAGCAATTCTAACAAGTCATGATATAATATTGGATCTCTGAAATAGGTGTGTACAAAAAGGATTGAAGACCTAAAACACAAAATAAAACAAGCAAATACACATAGCATACAAGATGCTCCAAGCAAAACACATATCATGTGACGAATAAAAATATAGCCTCGAGTAAAATACTGATAGTTGTTGGAAGAAAGCGGGGATGCCACTCGGGGGCATCCCCAAGCTTAGTTGGCTGCTCATTCTTGGATAATAGCTTGGGATGCCAGGGCATCCCAAGCTTAGGCTCTTACATCCTTCCTTCATCCATCGTAAGATAACCCAAAACTTGAAAACTTCAATCACACAAAACTCGACAAAGCCTTCGTGAGATCCGTTAGTACAAGAATAATAAACCACTACTATAAGTGTTGTATCAAACCAATTCATATTTTGTTTTTGCATTATATCTACTGTATTCCAACTTTTCTATGTCAAAAACTCATCAAAGAAAACCATAGAGCCATCAAAATAAGCACACAACACAAAGAAAACAGAATCTGTCAAAACAGAACAGTCTGTAGCAATTTGACTATATCGAATACTTCTGTAACTCCAAAAACTCTGAAAAAATAGGATGACCTGAGAAATTTGTATATTGATCTACTGCAATTGGAATGGGTATTTTATCACTCTCTGGCGAAAAACGAAAATTAATTTCGTGGGTGTAAAAGTTTCTGTTTTTTCAGCAAGATCAAACAACTATTGCCCAAGAAGATCCTAAAGGCTTTACTTGGCACAAACATTAATTGAAACATAAAAAACACAATCATAACAGTAGCATAATTGTGTTAACACTCAAAAACAGGAAGCAAAAAGCAAAAACAAATTTTATTCATTGGGTTGCCTCCCAACAAGCGCTATAGTTTTACGCCCTTAGCTAGGCATAAAGCAAGGATCTAAGTTTTGTCATCTTTGGTTCGAGATCCATAAGATGCCCTCATGATTGATTCATAAGGTGGCTTAATTCTATTTCTAGGAAATTGTTCCATAACTTTCTCAAAGCAAATTGGAACTTAATATTGCCTTCTTTCATATCAATCACGACACCGATAGTGCGTAAAAACGGTCTACCAAGAATGGACAAGACGGATTGCAATAAATATCAAGAACAATAAAATCTATGGGCACATAATTACTATTTGCAGGAATAAGAACATCATTAATTCTTCCCATAGGCTTTTTAATGGTGGAATCCGCCAAGTGTAAATTCAAGGAACATTCTTCAAGATTGGTAAGACCAAGCACATCACATAAAGATTTCAGAATTGTGGAAACACTAGCACCCAAGTCACACAAAGAAAAACACTCATAATTTTTAATCTTGACTTTGATAGTAGGTTCCCATTCATCACAATTTTCTAGGGATTGAAACTTCTAATTCCAAATTTTCTTCCAAAGCTTTCATCATAGCATCAACAATATGTTCCGTAAAAGCTTTATTTTGTTCATAAGCATGGGGTGAATTTATCATGGAGTGCAACAAAGAAATACAATAAATCAAAGAGAAACTATCATAATTAAAGTCTTTGTAATCCAAAATAGTGGGTGCATCACTTGCTAAAGTTTTGACCTCTCCAAACCCACTTTCATCAATTTTCTCAACAAGATTTTCACCCTCCGAAATATTGGGACACCTTCTACCTAAAGTTGACTCTTCTCCAGTCCCTTTTTAATCATTCTTAACTCTACTAAACAAGGAATCAATAGAAAAAACACCAATCATTTTAAGATCTTCATCATCTTTGCAAGAATAATTACTAGAAAAAACTTTTTCCAAAAATTCTCTTTTAGCTCTAAGCATAGCAGTTCATTTCTTACTTTCATCCATAGAAACATAAAGAGATTTAATTGATTCATCAACCTTAGGCACAAAAATTTTCATCTTGAGATTTTCCACATCATGAGCAATTCTATCAACACTTCTAGACAAATCATCAATCTTATTCAACTTTTCTTCTATGGAAGTGTTGAAAACTTTTTGTGTATTGATAAATTCTTTAATATTGTTCTCATGATCAGAGGTGTTCCTATTATTATTATAAGATTGATTTCCATAGGAATTACCACAATTGTTAGAGTAATTACTTGGAAAAGGCCTAGGATTAAAATTTCCTCTATAAGCATTGTTGCTGAAATTATTGCGAGAAATAAAATTCACATCAATGGCATCACTATTTTGCTCAATCAAAGTAGACAAAGGAATATCATTAAGATCAATAGGATCACTTCTATTAGCAACCAATTTCACAAGAACATCAACTTTTTCACTCAAAGAAGAAATTTCTTCAACCGAATTAACTTTTTTACTAGTAGGAGCTCTTTCGGTATGCTATTGCGAATAATTTGCCATGATATTATCAAGAAATTTGGTGGCTTCACCCAAAGTAATTTCCATAAAAGTACCACCCGTGGCAGAATCTAAAAGATTACGAGAAACAAAATTCAACCCCGCATAAAAAAATGTATGATCATCCAAAGATTTAACCCATGAGTTGGGCAATTCCTTAGCATCATTTTCATCCTTTCCCAAGATTGTGCAACATGCTCATGTTCAAGTTGCATGAAATTCATGATCTGGTTTCTAAGGGAAATAATTTTTATGGGAGGAAAATACTTAGTGATAAAAGCATCTTTGCACTTATTCCAAGAATCGATACTATTGCAAGGCAAAGAAGAGAACCAAATTTTTGGAGAATCACGCAAAGAGAACAGAAATAATTTCATCTTGACCACATCATTGTCCACATATTTTTTCTTTTGCATATCGCATATTTCCATGAAGGTATTAAGATGGGATGCGGAATCCTCATTAGGAGTACCGGAAAATCGGTCTTTCATAACAAGATTTAGCAAAGCAGTATTAATATCACAGGTCTCTGCACTAGTGGCGGGAGGAGCAAGCGGAGTGCCAATAAAATCATTGTTGTTGGCATTTGAGAAATCACATAGCTTGGTGTTCTCTTGAGTCATGATGACTACACAACAAGATTGCACTGAAAACAGATTCGGCAAGAAAACGGCGAACGAAAAAAGAGAGGCGAATAAAACGACAAATTTGTGTAAAGTGGGGGAGAGGAAAACGAGAGGCAAATGGAAAATAATGTAAATTGCAAGGTGATGATATTTTTGATTAGGAACCTGGTTATGTTGAAGATCCTCCCCGGCAACGGGGCCACAAATTCTCCTTGATGGCAGCTGGAACTACGTCGGTATTTTCCTGGAGAGGGAGGGATGATGTAGCACAGCGGCGGTAGGTATTTCCCTCAGTTATGAAACCAAGGTTATCAAACCAGTAGGAGAACCAAGCAACACAATATAAACAACCCCTGCACACAAATAACAACACCTCGCAACCTGACGTGTTAAAGGGGTTGTCAATCCCTTTCGGGTAACGGCGCCAGAAACGGCGTGTGATGGGAGATAAAGTTGTAAATATTGATAGATCGGACACCAAATAAAATAAATTGCAGCAAGGTATTTTTGGATTTATGGTTTAATAGATCTGAATAAAAATGCAAAGGAAAAGTAGATCATGAGGCAAATATATGAGAAAGAAGATCCGGGGGCCGTAGGTTTCACTAGTGGCTTCTCTCAAAAAAATAGCAAACGGTGGGTAATCAAATTACTGTTGGGCAATTGATAGAACTTCAAATAATTATGATGATATCCAGGCAATGATCATTACATAGGCATCACGTCCAAGATTAGTAGACCGACTCCTGCCTGCATCTACTACAATTACTCCACACATCGACCGCTATCCAGCATGCATCCAGTGTATTAAGTTCATGGAAAAAAAGAGTAATGCAATAAGAACGATGACATGATGTAGACAAGATCTGTTTATCTATATGGCGGTAGATATAGATCTCATCTTTTTATCCTTAGTAGCAATAATACATATGTGTCGGTTCCCTTTCTGTCACTGGGATCAAGCACCGCAAGATCGAACCCACTACCGGGCACCTCTTCCCATTTCAAGATAAATAGACCAAGTTGGCCAAACAAAACCCAAATATCGGAGAAGAAATACGAGGCTATAAGAGATCATGCATAAAAGAGATCATGCATAAAATAGATCAAAGAAACTCAAATACTTTCATGGATATAAAAACATAGATCTGATCATAAAGTCGAAGTTCATCAGATCCCAACAAACACACTGATAACCCACAAGTATAGGTGTCGTGGTTTTGTCACGGCAGATGTCCTCGTGAAAGGACTTAGTCGTGGAGCCATCGCAACGGGTTAGCTTGAAGGGGTTAAAGCGGACACAGGGACGCAAGAGAGTTTATACTAGTTCGGCCCCTTCGATGAAGGTAAAAGCCTACGTCTAGTTATGATGGAATTGATGGGGTTTCGATGACTAGGGAGCAAACAAGCTTCTCCTAAGTCTCGAGTTGTTGTCTGTTGTCCTGAACTGCCGTCGGGTCGTCCCCTTATATACACGGGTGACACTCGTCGGTTCACAGAGTCCCAATACCGGCTCATAGATGTGTCCGGTTTGGTCTCTACTTATTCCTAACTTACAATACAAGTTACATACCAACGCCGGTTTACAGCTACAGGCCTTGAACCGACTATGGGCCTTGAGCCCTCATCTGCCTTCTTAGGCTTTAACATAGTTAACTACTGACGAAGTTAACCCGGCCCAGATAAGCCGGTTTACGCCCAGTAGTGATATCCCCAACATTAGGCCCCGGATTGATTTGAACAGGTTCATGTCAATCCTTAGCAAAAATCTTCATCTTCAACATCTTCTTGTAGTTTGTTGAACCGCCGTGATGTCATCTTCTCTGGTCGTTGTAAACTGGCGTGACGTCACCTGTTATAAAGAAACTTATCCATGATACCTTTTTTGTTTAATAGGTCTGCGACAATCAAGGCGACAGCTTCGTTTCCAAACCCACGGTCCCTTGATTTTCGCGCCTGACACATGTCCCTTGCCTTATAAATAGGACCGAAGGGTCATTTCTTTTTCCCCTCCGTGCCCTTCTGCTTCGTCTTCCCTGTGTCGTCCAGCTTCGGAGCTCCGCCGCCGTCGACGACCTCTGCTCCAACCTTGGCCGATGCATCACCCTGATTGTTCCAGAGCATCGCGGTGACCTTTTGCTTCTTCCTCGGCTCCGGTGAGTTCTTCACCTTTTCCTCCGTAGATCCGTTCTAGGGTTTCCAAGTTCTTCAGTGTTCATCGTCTGCTTCATACTCATATGATAGATCTTAGATGAACCTGCGAACCTTTGCTCTATGTAGCGGTAGTTTTTAGCATCCGCCCTCACTTACATGCCTCAAGACCATAGATCTACCTGTATCTCTGCCCATTGATTCGGTACTGTTCTTTTTTGAACCTTGAATATTTTCCTTCTTTTCTAAACTTGCTTCAGATCCGTCGCTGTAGAGAAATCTTGTGAAATCTGTTTATGTACATTTACCCATCCGCAATCTCAACTGTTTTAATGCTTAGATCCGGCGGTTTAACTTGGTGTAGAAAAAATTAACAAACCGGTATATACCATTAGTCCCCTTGTTGAACCGCCAGATGCTGTTGCTTCTTAAAACTCTGGTTTAGATAGAGCTTTCTCCAGTTTAACATTGTACATACCAGTGTACTTTAATCAATGCATTCTTGAACCGGAATCACCTATCTTGTAGATCTCATCATGGCCAAGCAAGTATATGAGTGCAAACTGGGTTCCTTCTCGCATCACAGAGACTCAACTGAACAATTTAGTCCTGATCGGCGCTTTAGGCAGCAAAAATACCATCCATTGGAGGGTCCCTGTCAAAGAATGCCCTCCCACACCTCAAGAAGGAGAGGTCGTCGTTTTCGTAGATCACTTAGACCGAGGCTTTAAGCCGCCCGGTTCTAAATTTTACCGGGATGTTTTGGCCGATTTTCAACTCCGCCCACAAGACACTGGCCCCAACTCTGTTACAAACATGTGTCACTTCCAAGTGCTCTGTGAGCTATTCTTTCAAGAGGAGCCCACAGTTGAGTTGTTCAGAGATTGCTTCCATCTAAATTGCCGTACTGAGTTTACTAACGGTTCCAATACGGAATTGGGTGGTGTGGCGATTCAGAAAAGGAAAGAGGTCACATACCCTCACGCCAAACTGCACAGCCACCCCAAAGAGTGGAATCAAACATGGTTCTATTGCAAGGACACCTCCCCTGCTGGTGAAAATCCTTTGCCTGGCTTTCGTCCAGAGCGGCTTAGCAATACACACCCCTTTCCGCAAAGGTTGACTGCCAAGGAGAGAAGCAAATACGCTCCTCAACTGTCCAAGCTCAGAGCCTTCATGGCCAATGGTTTAACAGGGGTTGATCTCGCTCGCTGTTGGATATCGTGGAACATACTGCCCCTTAGTCAGCGCTCCGGTTTGATGTGCGAGTATACTGGCAGTGTTGATGACCCACTGCGACATGCTAACATCCAGCTCACCGACGAAGAAATCACAAAGGCTGTGAATAAAATGCTGAATGAACCGGAACACGTCTGTGCTCGAACCGGCCTGCTTCCCTTCTGCGCCACCAACAAACCGCCAGTTGTAAGAGCTTGATTTTTCTTTTTACTGAACCTGTTATTGATATATCTGGTCATTGTTTAATATCAATGTCTGTTTAAACAGGGCAATGATCCGTTCTGGAGCAAGAAGCTTTCCCAGGAGAAGCCAAAAAAAACAGACAAACCGGAACGACCAACCGAGCCAAAGACGAAAGTCGTGAAATGGCCTGCTCATAAGAAGAAAACCACTTCATCTTCTGATCCGGCCCCTGATGATGATGTGGGTAATCCGGACCTTGAGGTAGAGCTTGAATCACTTGGCTTATTTTTCATGCGCCCTATTGATGATGATATTTGTCAGGATGATGCAGAAGCCAGCCACGCTGATGCTGTAGAGGTAATTATTCTCTCTTCCGATTCAGACCCTTTGCCTTCACTAAAAATCCGTCAGGTAAACCGGAAGGTTAAATTTTCTCATCCTCTTGCTTACTTGGATCCCAAATTTCTTATGAAGACCCAACACCACGAAGCTCGCCGCACAACCCGGCACAGCGGCCAGGTAGTTACCTCCGCCGGTTTACCGAACAGTCCGGTTCGGAAACACCGTTCAGAGGTCTCTAATTTGCTTGTCAGTGCTTGTCCTAAAGCGGGCTGTTTTCGTCAACCTCTTAATCCATCTAACTCCAATTATCAGGTTACTTCCCACTCATCCTCTGGCGAGTCATCGGCTACTCAGCTGCCACCGCTCAAAACGGTGCTTGGGTAAGCTATACTTATCATAATATTTCTAGTACATCACCTTGCAACATATGCTGTATTTGACTTTGTTATTCCTTTCAGGGCCAAGCCTAGGCCGAGCAAGAAGGCTCGCCTGGATAAAGTGGCTGAGGAGGACACCGTCCCTGAACCGGGTAAAACACCAGATCTTGAAGCGGCTATTCATGAAGATATACCCAATGATCCACCACAGCAGGATGACGATTTTATTGCTGAAGAAAGGCCTATTGACACCTCAGGCCCTGTCAACCAGCCCACAAGCCCCATCCAGTTTGGGAGATCTACCAGTCCATCCCAGCCTGCTAACAAACCGACTGCACCAGTGCAAACCGGTGATCCCAGCAATCCTGTTGTTTTATCCAAGCATACCGCCAAAGAAGAATTTGCTGCCATGGGCAAAGGCAAGTGGAATGTTGACTTAGCGACCTATGCTGCTCTGAATGCCCAAGATCTTCATTCTGGCTACCTGAACCGGCTGTATACCAGCCGTGATTATGAAGCTGGTCTGGTGAATATGATGAAAGAGAAATTTGAGGTAACTTTCATGTACTTTTTCCTGCTTGGATATTTCAATCTTGTTAACTCTCCGAGCCCCCAAGGGCCGGTTTAGAATCTTCATCCAAACCGGGACTTGCTAATATAAATCCCAATGCTTCGGAATTCGCCGATGTAGCCCCCAAGGGCCGGTTTAACTTAGTGTAGTTAAACCGGGACTTTAAGTAATTGAGATCGCCGCATCAGAATATATTCGAGCAAATAGCCATTAGCCCCCAAGTGCCAAGTTGAATACTTGTATTGGTCTTGGGACTTTATAATCAAGTGAAATATGAAGATCAAATAGGCATTAGCCCCCAAGCACCAAGTGCATAACTTGTTATGTGGTTGGTGCTTCAATTCTTACACTGCTTGCTGAATCATATAACTGTCTGTATGCAGGCTGAGCTAAAGACAAAAGAAAACCAAGTCGCCGATCTCCAAGAAAATCTGAAGTGCCAACAAGCTGAAACCTCCAAAGCAAAAGAGGAATTAACCAGCGCTTTAAGCGCCATGGAACAGCTTAAGGAGGGCTTCAAGAAGAAGCGGGCGGATTGGGCCACTGAAAAATCCGCTTTAACCAAACGAGCAGAAGATGCCGAGGCTGCATTGAAACCGGTGGTGGATGAACTGACCAGCATAAAGCGGCAAGTGCATGCCATGACCGCTGCTATCTTTGGTAAGCTGGTTTGATTTCTGGATTGATTCGGCCGTCTTATAGAGCTGCCGGTTTGTTAACCCTTTGTAATATTTCAGGGACACGCATTGGTCACTTGGGGTCAGATGTGCGGAAGAAATTGAAAGCCGCCTACACCTTGACCGAACAACTATACACTGGTGCACAGCGGATCATCTCTGCTGCATCCCACAACAATCCGGCGCCCACTTTGATTCAGGACACTCTGAAGAGACTGTCGATGCTTCCTGCCCAGGTTGAAGAGCTGAAGAAATCTGCTGCTTGAACCAGTGCGATCAACGCCTTAATCCGGGCAAAAGCTTGGGTGCCGGATTTTGATCCTGTTGAAGCGGCTCAGGGCTATCCCAGCTTGAAGGAAGATGGGTCAGAGTTTAGTGAAGCGGATCTACGAGCAATAAACCGGGAGGTGCGTCCGCTAGCTTGTCAATTGGTTGAAGAAGCAGACTTGTCTCATTATCAAGCCCAATATGACAACCAAAACAAGCGAGTAGTTGCACCCATTCCTGAAGCGGAAAACCTTATCCCCTCCAATCAGTAATGGGAATCGACTGGACAACTGTTGATTTCCAGCCGCTGGGTAGAGAAGTTGAAGTTGAAGCAGCGCGGGATGACCCACAACCATCAGGCTAGGCTGGTGACCAAGCTTGAACCCGAATCCGGTTTAAATTGCTTCTCCTTTGCGAAAAAAACAATGATCTTATTTTGGGCACCGTGTTGCCTTGTAATAGGCTAACCGATACTCTTGATTTTGATATGCCTTCGTGCATAATTACTGCAATTTGTTCTTCCTTTGGGTGATGAACTTTCCAAAGTATTTTCTGCAATACAAAAAATCTTAAAGTGCCACCGCGGTTGTACCGTCAGGTGGAGTATGATGTCTGCATATATGAAATCAAAATATCTGAAATTTAAGCATATGATCAAATCTTTGGGATACATAATACCTGCCATCGTTGGGCATGAAGTTGGCTTGGCCAATCTTGAAGCGGAGGTTTATAAACCCACACTGTTGGAGGAGATAGCAGCTCCTGTATATATATAATGCCGGTTTACCATGTAAACTGTGCCGGGTTATAATAAAACACCGTGTTACTCCGTAATAGGATGTTAATAAAAAATCAAACCGGGCAAATAGTCTCCGGATTAAAAATGGACCGTGTTCCGTCAATTGACAGTTTGAACCGGTTTAAAACTTTGTCGGTTTAAAAAACACAACAAAAAGAAAGAAATATCTATCAAAGAAAATTGTGAAGCAAAGGCAATGATAAAACCGTTTGCAAAAAGAGGCTTATTTGAGCCGATCAGATGGCGTTACCATGGTCGGACACGACCAAGCTCCCGATAGGTGTAGCTATGGTTCAAGTCAGCCAGGTCCCCAAATGAAACCGTGGCATTTATGCCGATCAAGAGGCGTGGCAATGGTTCGGGTTCGACCAAGCCCCCAAGTGATTCTGTAGCCTTAGGCCGATCAAGAGGCGTGACTAGTTTAGACTTGACCATGTCCCCAAGTGATCTGGTGGCTTTCGCCTATCAAAAGGTGTTGCATTGGTTCAGATACGACCAAGCTCCCAAGTGATATTACATGATGCTTTGAAAAGCTAACTCAAGGGGTAAACCGGAGGCCGCTTTAGAACAACTCCGTGTAACCACACATGATGTAAAAGAACAGATACCCCGCTTTAGCTGAGGTTCCGGTTTATTATATTAATCATAATATATACATCATCGTAATATGTACATAAGTAGAGCCAATGGCTCAGGTATAGTAAGGCCGAAGATGAGCTATGTTCCACAGCCTGTTGGTCTCCTCCTCTAATGTACGTGAGTCTTTATGCTCTCGAATATCGATCAGATAGTATGACCCGTTGTGCAGATTCTTGCTGACCACGAAAGGTCCCTCCCAAGGTGGGGATAACTTATGCATATCAGTCTGATCATGGATGAGCCGAAGCACCAAATCTCCCTCTTGAAAGGTTCTGGTTCTAACTCGGCGACTGTGATAACAACGAAGATCATGTTGGTAAATCGCCGAGCGAGCAGCTGCTATGTCACGCTCTTCATCCAACTGGTCCAAAGCATCTTGCCGTGCTGTCTCGTTGTCCGCTTCAACATAGCCGCCACACGAGGTGAATCATGACGGATATCACTAGGGAGAACCGCCTCCGCTCCATAGACCATGAAGAATGGTGTGTATCCCGTTGATCAGTTGGGTGTGGTATTGATGCTCCATAACACAGATGGTAACTCTTCTACCCAACAACCCGGTGTTCTCTGCAAAGGAACCATAAGCCGGGGCTTGATGCCTCTCAAGATCTCTTGATTAGCCCTTTCTGCTTGACCATTGGACTGTGGGTGCGCTACGGTTGAAACGTCAAGCCGGATGTGCTCCCGTTCGCAGAACTCCTTCATGGCACCCTTGGAAAAATTGGTACCGTTGTCTGTGATGATACCGTGTGGAAAGCCAAACCGGAAAATCACTTTTTTGATGAACTGAACCGCCGTGGCCGCATCACACTTGCTAACAGGTTCTGCCTCCACCCACTTTGTAAACTTGTCAACCGCCACCAGGAGGTGGGTCTTCTTATCTTTGGACCTTTTGAAAGGCCCAACCATATCCAGCCCCCAAGTCGCAAACGACCAAGTAATTGGAATCATTCTCAATTCTTGAGCCGGCACATGAGCACGTCTTGAAAACTTTTGGCAACCGTCACATCATCTGACCAGATCTTCCGCATCAGCATGAGCAGTTAACTAGTAGAAGCCATGGCGGAACGCTTTAGCCACCAAAGATTTTGAACCGGCGTGGTGACCACAATCTCCTTCGTGGATCTCACGCAAAATTTCACAGCCTTCTTCAGGAGACACACAGCGTTGAAACGCCCCTGATACACTGCAATGATGCAACTCGCCATTGATAATAGTCATGGACTTGGACCGTCGGATTATCTGTCGGGCCAGAGTCTCATCCTCTGGTAACTTGCCTCGGTTCATGTACGCCAGGTAAGGAAGCGTCCAATCCGGAATGACATGAAGAGCTGCTACCAATTGAGCCTCCGGATCAGGAATAGCCAAATCCACTTCACTAGGGAGCTTGACCGACGGGTTGTGCAGCACATCCAGAAAAACATTGGGCGGGACCGGTTTGCGCTGAGAGCCCAGCCGGCTTAAAGCGTCCGCCGCTTCATTCTTCCGTCGGTCCACGTGGTCCACCTGATAGCCTTTAAAGTGACCTGCAACAATATCCACCTCATGACGATATGCTGCCATGAGTGGGTCCTTGGAATCCCAAGTGCCAGATACTTGTTGAGCCACGAGGTCCGAGTCACCGAAGCACTTAACTCGACTTAGATTCATCTCCTTAGCCATCCGGAGACCATGGAGCAAGGCTTCATACTCAGCTGCATTGTTAGTACAAGGGAACATTAAGCGGAGAACGTAACAAAACTTATCACCTCGTGGGGAAGTTAATACGACTCCAGCCCCCGAGCCTTCCAATTGCCTGGATCCGTCAAAATGGATGGTCCAATATGTGTGATCCGGCTTTTCTTCAGGTGCTTGCAGTTCCGTCCAATCATTGATAAAATCAACAAGTGCTTGAGACTTAACCGCCGTCCAAGGCACATACTTCAACCCGTGCGGCCCAAGCTCTATAGCCCACTTGGCAATCCGGCCATTCGCTTCCCGGTTCTGGATGATATCCCCCAAGGGAGCAGAGCTGACCACCGTAATGGGGTGCCCTTGGAAGTATTGCTTAAGCTTCCGGCTTGCCATAAAAACTCCGTATACCAGCTTCTGCCAATGCGGATACCTTTGCTTGGACTCAATGAGTACCTCGCTGATATAATAAACCGGGCGTTGAACCGGATGCTCCTTGCCTGCCTCTTTTCGCTCCACCACAATAGCCACACTGACCGCACAAGCATTAGCAGCAACATATAGCAGTAACGGCTCCTTGTCAATGGGAGCGGCGAGCACAGGCGGATTGGCCAATTGCCGCTTTAAGTCCTCAAATGCTTCATCAGCAGCAGAACTCCAGACGAATTGATCCGTCTTCTTCAACATCTGATACAAAGGGATTGCCTTCTCACCAAGGCGGCTGACAAACCGGCTTAACGCGGCAATCCGGCCTGCCAGGCGTTGAACATCATTGATACACTTCGGTTTAGCCAGGGAGGTGATGGCTGTGATCTTCTCCGGATTAGCCTCGATTCCCCCGTTGGACACCAAAAAACCCAATAACTTGCCAGCCGGTACACCAAAGACACACTTGGACGGATTAAGCATCATCTTGTACGTCCTCAGGTTATCAAAGGTTTCCTTCAAGTCGTCAACCAGAGTCTCATTCTCCCTTGACTTAACCACGATATCATCCACGTAAGCATGTACATTACGGCCAATCTGCTTGTGAAGACAATTTTGTACACACCGTTGATAAGTTGCCTGGGCACTCTTGAGCCCAAAGGGCATAGACACATAGAAGAAGGCTCCAAAGGGAGTTATGAATGCCGTCTTCTCCTGGTCCTTAACCGCCATTTTGATCTGATGATAGCCAGAATATGCATCCAAAAAACTCAAACGCTCACAACCCGCCGTAGCATCAATAATTTGATCAATACGGGGGAGGGCAAAAGGATCTGCTGGACAAGCCTTATTAAGATCTGTGTAATCCACACACATGCTCCAGGTGCCGTTTTTCTTAAGGACCAGCACCGGATTGGCAAGCCACTCAGGGTGGAAAACTTCAATAATAAAGCCAGCTGCTAAGAGCCTGGCTACCTCTTCTCCAATCGCCTTGCGTCTTTCTTCGTTAAACCGGCGGAGGAACAGTTTCACCGGTTTGTATTTAGGATCCACATTAAGGGTGTGCTCAGCGAGTTGCCTCGGTACACCTGGCATGTCAGAGGGCTTCCATGCAAAAATGTCCCGCTTCTCACGGATGAACTCAATGAGCGCGCTTTCCTATTTCGGATCCAAGTTGGCACTGATGCTGAACTGCTTGGACAAATCGCCAGGCACGAAGTCAACAAGCTTAGTTTCAGCCGCCGATTTGAACTTCAGGGCTGGATCATGCTCCGTAGTTGGCTTCTTTAATGGAGTCATGTCTGCCGGATCAACATTGTCCTTATAATACTTCAGCTCCTCGGTGGCACAAACCGACTATGCTTAGGCCGCATCTCCTTCCTCGCACTGCAAAGCGATTTTACGGCTTCCGTGAATCGTTATTGTCCCCTTGTGACCCGGCATCTTGAGCTGCAGATACACATAATAGGGTCGTGCCATAAACTTGGCATAGGCCGGTCGCCCAAACAGGGCGTGATATGGACTTTGGATTTTCACCACTTCAAACGTCAATGTTTCCGACCTGGAATCATGATCATCTCCAAAGGCCACTTCCAGAGCTATCTTACCAACAGGATATGCTGACTTGCCAGGTACCACACCGTGGAACACCGTATTGGACGGCTTGAGATTTTTATCTGTTAGTCCCATACGACGGAAGGTCTCATAGTACAAGATATTAATGCTGCTCCCTCCATCCATGAGCACCTTGGTGAACTTGTAACCTCCCACCTGAGGTGCCACCACCAGAGCCAACTGACCCGGATTATCAACCTGGGGAGGGTGATCCTCTCTGCTCCATATGATTGGCTGTTCAGACCAGCGTAGATAACGGGGCACGGCCGGTTCAATAGAGTTGACTGCCCGCCTCTGAACCTTCCGGTCTCGCTTGTCCAAGCTAGTGGTGAAGACATGGTACTTTCCACTATTCAACTACTTTGGGTTGCTCTGGTAACCCGACTGTTGCTGCTGCTAGTTGTAACCACCCTGGTTATTTTGATTATTTTGATTGTTATGTCCGCCCGGATTACCATTAAATCCTGAACCGGAATTTCCTCCACCGTAACCCGGCCCGGATCCTGAGCCACCGCCGGAGCCGTGATCATACCGGAAAGCATTAGAATTCTTGAACTCCTGCATAATGAAGCAATCCTTCCAAAGGTGGTTTGCTGGCACCTCCTTCGTCCCATGCTTTGGACAGGGCTGGTTCAATAGATAATTTAAGCGGTCCGGGTTAGGGTTAGGCGCTCCACCATGATTCGGCGGTTTACCCTTGCGTCGCTGACCCTTGTCCTGCGCATTGGTATTAGCCATGAAGTCCATGTTGCCATCCGCTTTACGCTTGCCTCCGCTACCGTTACCTGCTGAGTGATGCTGCTGACCTTTGGAGTTGCTGTTCCTCTTTCTCTTCCCTGCCTTGTCATCATCAGATTCGGGATCCTTGGTACTATCAGAATCAGCATACTTTACCAAAGCAGCCATGAGGTTCCCCATGTCGGTGCAATGGCGCTTCATCTGTCCCAACTTTAGCTTTAGGGGCCCAAACCGGCAGTTGCCTTCTAGGGTTAGGACTGCAGTGTCAGCGTTGATGCGGTCTGATGAATGCAACACTTGTGAGACCCGGCGCACCCAATGAGTCGTTGATTCTCCTTCCTCCTGGACGCAGGCAGCTAAGTCCACTATCGACATAGGCTGCTTACATGTATCCTTGAAGTTACTGATAAACCGGGCTCGTAATTGGGCCCATGAACTGATAGAATTGGCTGGTAAGCTTTTTAACCAAGTGCGGGCCGTTCCTTCAAGCATCATGGTGAAGTACTTCGCGCATGCCGCATCATCCACATCAAGCATCTCCATGGCCATCTCATAGCTCTCCACCCACGTCTCTGGGGGTTGATCCGCTGTGTAATTTGGTACCTTGCGTGGGCCCTTGAAATCCTTGGGCAGGCACACATTGAGTAAAGTGGGGACAAGGCAAGGCACCCCCAAAGAACTAGAAGTAACACCGGGTTCGACCGAGATAGTTGGACGAACCGGCGTAAGCTGTCGAGCCTGATACTGTGCGGCTAACTCGGCCTCCCTGCGCGCTCGGGCCCGGTCCACCACTTCCTGAGCATTATCAGCACCACCCGCCGGGTTGTTGCCGCGGGGTGCTCCACGTCGTTCATTACTTGACAGTACCGGTTCATCCATACGCCTGCTATAGCTCCAGCTTGGACGAGGGGTCGAGTGGATCCGGCCGCGGCTGTACGAGTATGCTTCCTGTTGGACCAAAGCTGTCCTAAGAAGCTCCTTGACCCGTCGCGTCTCTACCACCTGCGATGAGTCACCTTCAATTGGAATGGCCTCCAGCCGTGCAGCAGCGGCAACGAGATTGTCCATCGGGTTGGAGTAGTGACCCAGAGGTGTTGAAACAGCCTGAGGTATAACAGTGTTTTGACGAGGTAGATCCATCGGACGGGGCTGAACCGGCGCGCCGGTCCCAGGAGCTTCCGCCCGGTTTCCCTCTAGCGGATTACTGGTTCCTGCTCCTAGGGTGTTGAAAAGGTCTCTGGCCTCGAAAACCGAAGGCAAACGGGATCGGTACTTCCTCTTCATGACTTCATGCGACGCGTTCTGGTCCAACATGAGCCTGTAGGCTTGTGCGTCTAAAGTGGCCCGCTCTGTGGTCATCCTGGCATTCTCAGCTGCCAGGTCCGCCTTGGCCTGGGTGATCTGTTCCTTCACCTTTGCAATCTCCGCGTTGTGGACGTCCTGATCCGCCGGCCTAGCTTCTGCCATAAGCACAGCCAACGCATCAAATAGATCTGATAGAACTTGAGCCGGCGGGCGTACAGAGCTTCCTGCCCCGGCAGCTGTCGCCGCTACTGAACCGGAGGTTATTGGCACAGCGGTCGACGAATGAAGCGCTGCTTGTGTGCCGGCCATGAATATTCCAACTCGGTTGGGTAGATCAGAGGGGTCCGGAATACTGTCACCATCGGAACAGCCCCCAATCCGGCCATCATGTAGCTGATATAGAGATTCGGTTTCTCCGGTTGATGACTCGTCGCCGGAATAAACGACGGTCTCGCTGCGAGATTCCGATCCATCCTCATAACTTCCTCCATGGATGACTCCCACGAAGGCACGCTTCACGGCCGGTTTAACCCGGACGGATCGTGCACGCTGAGCCGTTTCGACGAGGTCGGTGCAGATGTCCGGCTCAGGGCCCGGTTCACCGATCTTGCCGATGAAAACGTGTATGCCACCAAAGGGGACCGGTACCCGTACTCAACTGAGCCGGCCTCGGGGCCCCAGCCTTCATCATCGATGTAGAGCTTGCCGCGACAACTCTTAGTCATCTGGCCCACAGCATAGCCCTCGAGTCCTTCAAAGAGGCCCTCCAAGAACTTGAAACCATCGTGCAATAGCCCCACGGTGGGCGCCAACTGTCGTGGTTTTGTCACGGCAGATGTCCTCGTGAAAGGACTTAGTCGTGGAGCCATCGCAACGGGTTAGCTTGAAGGGGTTAAAGCGGACACAGGGACGCAAGAGAGTTTATACTAGTTCGGCCCCTTCGATGAAGGTAAAAGCCTACGTCTAGTTGTGATGGAATTGATGGGGTTTCGATGACTTGGGAGCAAACAAGCTTCGCCTAAGTCTCGAGTTGTTGTCTGTTGTCCTGAACCGCCGCCGGGTCGTCCCCTTATATACACGGGTGACGCCCGTCGGTTCACAGAGTCCCAATACCGGCTCATAGATGTGTCCGGTTTGGTCTCTACTTATTCCTAACTTACAATACAAGTTACATACCAACGCCCGTCTACGGCTACAGGCCTTGAACCGACTATGGGCCTTGAGCCCTCATCTGCCTTCTTGGGCTTTAACATAGTTAACTACTGACGAAATTAGCCCGGCCCAGATAAGCCGGTTTACGCCCAGTAGTGATATCCCCAACAATAGGGGATCGCAACAGTTTCTGAGAGTAGAGTATTCAACCCAAATTTATTGACTCGACACAAGGGGAGCCAAAGAATATTCTCAAGTATTAGCAGCTGAGTTGTCAATTCAACCACACCTAGAAGACTTAATATCTACAGCAAAGTATTTAGTAGCAAAATTAGTATGGAAGCAACGGTAGCGGTGGGAAAAGTAACAGTAGCAGTTTTTGTAGTAATCATAACAGTGGCAGCGGAAAAGTAACTAAGCAAATATCAATATGTGAAAAGCTCGTAGGCAATGGATCAGTGATGGATAATTATGTCGGATGCAATTCCTCATGCAACAGTTATAACATAGGTTGACACAGAACTAGCTCCAGTTCATCAATGTAATGTAGGCATGTATTCCGAATATAGTCATACGTGCTTATGGAAAAGAACTTGCATGACATATTTTTTCCTACCCTCCCGTGGCAGCGGGGTCCTATTGGAAACTAAGGGATATTAAGGCCTCCTTTTAATAGAGTACCGGACCAAAGCATTAACACTTAGCGAATACATGAACTCCTCAAACTACGGTCATCACCGGGAGTGGTCCCGATTATTGTCACTTCGGGGCTACCTGATCATAACACATAGTAGGTGACTATTGACTTGCAAAATAGGATCAAGAACTCACATATATTCATGAAAACATAATAGGTTCAGATCTAAAATCATGGCACTTGGGCCCTAGTGACAAGCATTAAGCATAACAAAGTCATAGCAACATCAATCTTAGAACATAATGGATACTAGGGATCAAACTCTAACAAAACTAACTCGATTACATGATAAATCTCATCCAATCCATCACCGTCCAGCAAGCCTATGATGGGATAACTCACGCACGGTAGTGAACATCATGAAATTGGTGATGGAGGAAGGTTGATGATGACGATGCCGACGGATTCCCCTCTCCGGAGCCCCGAACGGACTCCAGATCAGCCCTCCCGAGAGAGATTAGGGCTTGGCGGCGGCTCCGTATCGTAAAACGCGACGAATCCTTCTCTCTGATTTTTCTCCCCAAACATGAATATATAGAGTTGGAGTTGACGTCGGTGGAGCCTCAAGGGGGCCCACGAGGCAGGGGGCGTGCCCCGGGGGTGCGCCCGGCACCCTCGTGGACAGGGTGTGTGCTACCTCTTGAGCACTGCATTGGATTTCCCCGAAGAGGAGAGGATGATCCAGCAAAGTAGCGTAAGTATTCCCACAGTTTTTGAGAACCAATGTATCAATCCAGTAGGAGGCTACGCGCGAGTCCCTCATACCTACACAAAAACAATAGCTCAACGCAACCAACGCGCTTAAGGGTTGTCAATCCCTTCACGGTCACTTATGAAAGTGAGATCTGATAGAGATGATAAGTAATATTTTTGGTATTTTTGGTATAGAGATGCAAAGTAAAAAGTAAAAGCAAAGTAAAATTAAAGCAATAATAAAGTGATGGAGATTGATATGATGAGAAAGAGACCAGGGGGGCATAGGTTTCACTAGTGGCTTCTCTCAAGAGCATAAGTATTCTATGTTGGGTGAACAAATTACTGTTGAGCAATTGACAGAATTGAGCATAGTTATGAGAATATCTAGGTATGATCATGTGTATAGGCATCACGTCCGGGACAAGTAGACCGACTCCTGCCTGCATCTACTACTATTACTCCACTCATCGACTACTATCCAGCATGCATCTAGAGTATTAAGTTAAAAACAGAGTAGCGCCTTAAGCAAGATGACATGATGTAGAGGGATAGTTTCATGCAATATGATAAAAATCCCATCTTGTTATCCTCGATGGCAACGATACAATACATGCCTTGCTGCCCCTTCTGTCACTGGGAAAGGACACCGCAAGATCGAACCCAAAGCTAAGCACTTCTCCCATGGCAAGAACAACCAATCTAGTGGGCCAAACCAAACTGATAATTCGAAGAGACTTGCAAAGATAACCAATCATACATAAAAGAATTTAGAGAAGATTCAAATATTATTCATAGATAGACTTGATCATAAACCCACAACTCATCGGTCTCAACAAACACACCGCAAAAAGAAGATTACATCGAATAGATCTCCACGAGAGAGGGGGAGGACATTGTATTGAGATCCAAAAAGAGAGACGAAGCCATCTAGCTACTAACTATGGACCCGTAGGTCTGAAGTAAACTACTCACACTTCATCGGAGGTGCTTGGATGATGATGTAGAAGCCCTCCGTGATCGAGGCCCCCTCCGGCGGAGCTCCGGAACAGGCCCCAAGATGGGATCTCGTGGATACAGAAAGTTGCAGCGGTGGAATTAGGTTTTTGGCTCCATCCCCGATCGTTTGGGGGTACGTAGGTATATATAGGAGGAAGAAGTACGTCGGTGGAGCTTCGAGGGGCCCACGAGGCAGGGGGCACGCCCTAGGGGGGCGCCCTCCACCCTCGTGGCCGCCTCGTGGTTTTCTTGACAGAGGGTCCAAGTCTCGTGGATCTTATCTGATGAGAAAATTACGTTTCCGAAGGTTTCATTCCGTTTGGACTCCGTTTGATATTCTGTTTCTCCGAAACACTGAAATAGGCAAAAAAACAGCAATTCTGGACTAGGCCTCCGGTTAATAGGTTAGTCCCAAAAATAATATAAAAGTGGAAAATAAAGCCCAACATAGTCCAAAACAGTAGATAATATAGCATGGAGCAATCAAAAATTATAGATACGTTGGAGACGTGTCAAGCATCCCCAAGCTTAATTCATGCTCGTCCTCGAGTAGGTAAATGATAAAAACAGAATTTTTGATGCGGAGTGCTACTTGGCATAATTTTAATGTAATTCTTATTAATTGTGGTATGAATATTCAGATCTGAAAGATTCAAGACAAAAGTTCATATTGACATAAAAATGATAATACTTCAAGCATACTAACTAAGCAATTATGTCTTCTCAAAATAACATGGCCAAAGAAAGTTCATCCCTACAAAATCATATAGTTTAGTCCTGTTTCATTTTAGTCACACAAGAATGCTCTCATCATGCACAACCGCGATGACAAGCCAAGCAATTGTTTCATACTTTAGTAATATCAAACCTATAAACTTTCACGCAATATATGAGCGCGAGCCATGGACATAGCACTATGGGTGGAATAGAATATAATGAGGGGGTTATGTGGAGAAGACAAAGAAGGAGAAAGTCTCACATCAACGACGCTAATCAATGGGCTATGGAGATGCCCACCGATTGATGTTAATGCAAGGAGTAGGGATTGCCAGGCAACGGATGCACTAGAGCTATAAATGTATGAAAGCTCAACAAAAGAAACTAGTGGGTGTGCATCCAACTTGCTTGCTCATGAAGACCTAGGGCACTTGAGGAGGCCCATTGTTGGAATATACAAGCCAAGTTCTATAATGAAAAATTCCCACTAGTATATGAAAGTGATAACATGAGAGACTCTCTACTATGAAGATCATGGTGCTACCTTGAAGCACAAGTGTGGTAAAAGGATAATAACATTGTTTGTTCTCTCTTTTTCTCTCATTTTTTTGGGCCTTGTCTTTTTTTATGGCCTTTATTTTTTTGGGGGGCCTTCTCTTTTTTATGGCCTTTCTCTTTTTTTTTTCCTCACTTGGGACAATGCTCTAATAATGATGATCATCACACTTCTATTTATTTACAACTCAATGATTACAACTCGATACTAGAACAAAGATGACTCTATATGAATGCCTCCGGCGGTGTACTGGGATATGAATGAACCAAGAGTGACATGTATGAAAGAATTATGAACGGTGGCTTTGCCACAAATACTATGTCAACTACATGATCATGCTAAGCAATATGACAATGATGAATGTGTCATGATGAACGGAATGATGGAAAGTTGCATGGCAATATATCTTGGAATGGCTATGGAAATGCCATAATAGTTAGGTTTGGTGGCTGTTTTGAGGAAGATATAAGGAGGTTTATGTGTGAAAGAGTGTATCATATCACGGGGTTTGGATGCACCGGCGAAGTTTGCACCAACTCTCAATGTGAGAAAGGGCAATGCACGGTACCGAACAGGCTAGCAAGGATGGAAGGGTGAGAGTGCGTATAATCCATGGACTCAACATTAGTCATAAAGAACTCACATACTTATTGCAAAAATCTACAAGTCATCAAAAACCTCGGCACTACGCGCATGCTCCTAGGGTGATAGATTGGTAGGAAAAGACCATCGCTCGTCCCCGACCGCCACTCATAAGGAAGACAATCAAATAACACCTCATGTTTCAAATTTGTTGCATAACGTTTACCATACGTACATGCTATGGGACTTGCAAACTTCAACACAAGTATTTCTCAATTTCACAACTACTCAACTAGCATGACTTTGATATTATTACCTCCATATCTCAAAACAATCATCAAGCATCAAACTTTTATTAGTATTCAACACACTCATACGAAAGTTTTATTATTAATCTTGCATACCAAGCATATTAGGATTTGAAGCAAATTACCATGCTATTAAGACTCTCAAAATAATCTAAGTGAAGCATGAGAGATCAATAGTTTCTATAAAACAAATCCACCACCGTTCTCTAAAAGATATAAGTGAAGCACTAGAGCAAAACTATAAAGCTCAAAAGATATAAGTGAAGCACATAGAGTATTCTATCAAATTCCAAATCATGTATGGCTCTCACAAAAGGAGTGTACAGCAAGGATGATTGTTGTAGACTAACAAGCAAAGACTCAAATCATAAAAGACGCTCCAAGCAAAACACATATCATGTAGTGAATAAAAATATACCTCCAAGTAAAGTTACCGATAGAAGTAAACGAAAGAGGGGATGCCTTCCGGGGCATCCCCAAGCTTTGGCTTTTAGGTGTACTTAGATTATCTTGGGGGTTCCATGGGAATCCCCAAGCTTAGGCTCTTGCCACTCCTTGTTCCATAATCCATCAAATCTTTACCCAAAACTTGAAAACTTCACAACACAAAACTTAAAGTAGAAAATCTCGTGAGCTCCGTTAGCGAAAGAAAACAAAATACCACTTCAAGGTACTGTAATGAACTCATTATTTATTTATATTAGTGTTAGACCTACTGTACTCCAACTTCTCTATGTATTATAAGCTATTTTACTAGCCATAGATTCATCAAAATAAGCAAACAACACACGAAAAACAGAATCTGTCAAAAACAGAACAGTCTGTAGTAATCTGTAGCTAGCGCAAGATCTGGAACGCCAAAATTTCTAAACTAAATTGCCGGACGTGAGGAATTTATCTATTAATCATCTGAAAAAAGAATTAACTAAATATCACTTTCCAAATAAAAATTACAGCAGTTCTCGTGAGCGCTAAAGTTTCTGTTTTTTACAGCAAGTTCAACAAGACTTTCCCCAAGTCTTCCCAACAGTTCTACTTGGAACAAACACTAATTAAACACAAAAAACACAACCAAAACAGAGGCTAAATAATTTATTTATTACTAAACAGGAGCAAAAAGCAAGGAATAAAATAAAATTGGGTTGCCTCCCAACAAGCGCTATCGTTTAACGCCCCTAGCTAGGCATAACAAGCAAGAATAGATCTAGGTATTGCCATAATAGTAAGATAGATTATTAAAACTCATTTTGTATTCTCTACGTTCGGCAGCAAGTTTTCTTTGAGGCGAGAAAAAGTAATCAAAAGGACTAAATTTAACGGGACAAAAGTCCCCAAGATCAACCTTGGGAGGTATAGGTTCCTCCTTTGGTCCTTCATAATGCACAACCAATTCATCATTATAAGCATTCTTTTGGCAGAACTTTGTGAGCCTATATTCAAGAGAATATACTAGTTCATTCTTTCGAATAGCCAAATCATCATTAAGTTCAGAAATTCTATCAATTAAAACATTGGTAGGAACCCTTTTTCTAAGATTTTCATTGAAAGCAACATAGTCTAGAGATTGAAAACGCATTATTTCTTCTTGATCAAAGAGGATAGCCTCTATGGGAGGACGGCAATCGTCCACCCTATAATGCACAAAGATTTCTTTGGCTTCTTTTATTATGAAACTAAACTCATGAGCCAAAAAGATAGTAGCAGCACGCTTAACAGAAGAAAACTCAATATTAGAAAATTCCAGGGAAATCCTTTGTATGGAAGGATGCATGTGCATGAATTATCTTTCAAGTTCAACTACAAGCATGGCAATAGCGTCCGCAAGACTACTAATTCTGTGAAGGATAGAACTACCCATAGAAGGTAAAGCACCGACACAAGTAAAGAAATCTTGAATAACTCCTTTTCCAATAATATTACCACTACCAACACGGAATTTTTTTGTATGAAAGATGGTAGGTTCTTTAGCAGGAGCATCAGAATTTTTCATGATATTATTATTGTCCATATCGACAATAATTTCCCCAATTTCAGACATAGAGGCATAAGGTAAAGGACTTGACATAACGACAAGCAAACAAAAAGCAAACAGGCAAAAAGAGGCAAATAGAGAGGGAGGATAGAGAAAGAGAGGGCGAATAAAACGGCAAGGGTGAATTGGGGGGAGAGGAAAACGAGAGGCAAATGGCAAATAATGTAATGCGGGAGATAGGGATTGTGATGGGTACTTGGTATGTTGACTTTTGCGCAGACTCCCCGGCAATGGCGCCAGAAATGGCTCGTTGTCGGGAGTCAAATCTTGACTTGCGCGAACCTCCCCGGCAACGGCGCCAGAAATTCTTCTTGCTACCTCTTGAGCACTGCGTTGGATTTCCCCAAAGAGGAGAGGATGATGCAGCAAAGTAGCATAAGTATTTCCCTCAGTTTTTGAGAACCAATGTATCAATCTAGTAGGAGGCTACGCGCGAGTCCCTCGTACCTACACAAAAACAATAGCTCAACGCAACCAACACGCTTAGGGGTTATCAATCCCTTCACGGTCACTTACAAAAGTGAGATCTGATACAGATGATAAATAATATTTTTGGTATTTTTGGTATAGAGATGCAAAGTAAAAAGTAAAAGCAAAGCAATAATAAAGTGATGGAGATTGATATGATGAGAAAGAGACCCGGGGGCCATAGGTTTCACTAGTGGCTTCTCTCAAGAGCATAAGTATTCTACGGTGGGTGAACAAATTACTGTTGAGCAATTGACAGAATTGAGCATAGTTATGAGAATATCTAGGTATGATCATGTATATAGGCATCACGTCCGGGACAAGTAGACCGACTCCTGCCTGCATCTACTACTATTACTCCACTCATCGACTACTATCCAGCATGCATCTAGAGTATTAAGTTAAAAACAGAGTAACGCCTTAAGCAAGATGGCATGACGTAGAGGGATAGTTTCATGCAATATGATAAAAACCCCATCTTGTTATCCTCGATGGCAACGATACAATACGTGCCTTGCTGCCCCTTCTGTCACTGGGAAAGGACACCGCAAGATCGAACCCAAAGCTAAGCACTTCTCCCATGGCAAGAACAACCAATCTAGTAGGCCAAACCAAACTGATAATTCGAAGAGACTTGCAAAGATAACCAATCATACATAAAAGAATTCAGAGAAGATTCAAGTATTATTCATAGATAGATTTGATCATAGACCCACAATTCATCGGTCTCAACAAACACACCGCAAAAAGAAGATTACATCGAATAGATCTCCACGAGAGAGGGGGAGAACATTGTATTGAGATCCAAAAAGAGAGAAGAAGCCATCTAGCTAATAACTATGGACCCGTAGGTCTGAAGTAAACTACTCACACTTCATCAGAAGGGCTTGGATGATGATGTAGAAGCCCTCCGTGATCGATGCCCCCTTCGGCGGAGCTCCGGAACAGGCCCCAAGATGGGATCTCGTGGATACAGAAAGTTGCAGCGGTGGAATTAGGTTTTTGGCTCCGTACCCGATCATTTGGGGTACGTAGGTATATATAGGAGGAAGAAGTACGTCGGTGGAGCTTCGAGGGGCCCATGAGGCAGGGGGCGTGCCCTCCACCCTCGTGGCCGCCTCGTGGATTTCTTGACGGAGGGTCCAAGTCTCCTGGATCTTATCTGATGAGAAAATCACGTTTCCGAAGGTTTCATTCCGTTTGGACTCCGTTTGATATTTTGTTTCTCCAAAACACTAAAATAGGCAAAAAAAACAGCAATACTGGGCTGGGCCTCCGGTTAATAGGTTAGTCCCAAAAATAATATAAAAGTGGAAAATAAAGCCCAATATAGTCCAAAACAGTAGATAATATAGCATGGAGCAATCAAAAATTATAGATACATTGGAGACGTATCAGTGTGGGCCCCCTAGTCTTGATTCTTTTGCCAGTATTTTTTATAAATTCCAAAACGTGTCTCCATTGATTTTTAGGTCATTCCGAGAACTTTTATTTCGGCACAAAAATAACACCATGGCAATTCTGCTGAAAACAGCGTCAGTCCGGATTAGTTCCATTCAAATCATGCAAGTTAGAGTCCAAAACAATGACAAAAGTGTTTGGAAAAGTAGATACGTTGGAGACGTATCAACTCCCCCAAGCTTAAACATTTGCTTGTCCTCAAGCAATTCAGTTGACAATCTGAAAGTGATAAAGAAAAACTTTTACAAACTCTGTTTGATCCTGTTGTTGCAAATATGTAAGCCAGCATTCAAGTTTTCTGCAAAGTTTATGAACTAATCATATTCACAATAACATTTAGGTCTCATGTTTACTCATATCAATGACATAATCGACTAGCGAGCAATAATAATAAATCTCGGATGACAACACTTTCTCAAAACAATCATAATATGATATAACAAGATGGTATCTCTCTAGCCCTTTCTGAGACCGCAAAACATAAATGCAGAGCACCCCTGAAGATCAAGGACCGACTAGAAATTGTAATTCATGGTAAAAGAGATCCAGTCATAGTCATACTCAATGTAAATTAATTACAATGCATGCGAATGACAACAGTGCTCTCCAACTGGTGCTTTTAATAGGAGGATGATGACTCAACATAAAATTAAATAGATAGGCCCTTCGCAGAGGGAAGCAGGGATTTGCAGAGGTGCCAGAGCTCCAGTTTTGAAACAGAGATAAATAATATTTTGAGTGGCATACTTTCATTGTCAACATAACAACCAAGAGATCTCGATATCTTCCATGCTACACACATTATAGGCGGTTCCCAAACAGAATGGTAAAGTTTTATACTCCCCCACCACCAACAAACATCAATCCATGGCTTGTCCGAAACAACGGGTGCCTCCAACTAACAACAATCCTAGGGGAGTTTTGTTTGCAATTATTTTGATTTGAGCATGGGACTGGGCATCCCAGTTACCATCCATTTTCTCATGAATGATGAGCGGAGTCCACTCATCTTGCGAATAACCAACCTAGTATGGAAGATATAGACAACCCTAGTTGATACATGAGCTATTCGAGCATACAAAACAGAATTTCATTTGAAGGTTTAGAGTTTGGCACATACAAATTTACTTGGAACGGCAGGTAGATACCGCATATAGGAAGGTATGGTGGACTCATATGGAATAACTTTGGGGTTTATGCAAGTGGATGCACAAGCAGTATTCCCGCTTAGTACAAGTGAAGGCTAGAAAGAGACTGGGAAGCGACCAACTAGAGAGCGACAACAGTCATGAACATGCATTAAAATTAATCAACACTGAGTGCAAGCATGATTAGGATATAATTCACCATGAACATAAATATCGTGGAGGCTATGTTGATTTTGTTTCAACTACAAGCATGAACATGTGCCAAGTCAAGCCACTCGAATTGTTCAAAGGAGGATACCACCCTATCATACCACATCACAACCATTTTAATAGCATGTTGGCATGCAAGGTAAACCATTATAAACTCCTAGCTAATTAAGCATGGATTGAGCAACTATAATCTCTAATTGTCATTGCAAACATGTTTCATTCATAATAGGCTGAATTAGGAACGATGAAATAACCATATTTACAAAAACAAGATAGGCCGAGTTCATACCAGCTTCTCTCATCTCAATTGGTCCATCATATATCATCATTATTGCCTTTCACTTGCACGACCGAACAGTGTGGATTATAATAATAGTGCATGTGCATTGGACTAAGCTGGAATCTGCAAGCATTTAATACAAGGAAGAAGACAAGGTAATATGGGCTCTTGGTTAGATCAACAATAAAGCATATGAGAGCCACTCAACATTTTCATCATGGTCTTCTCCTCTCAACCCCCAAAGAAAAGAAATAAAACTATTTACACGGGAAAGCTCCTAACAAGCAAAATAAGAACGAGAAATCTTTTTGGGTTTTCTTTTAGTTACTACTACTACAGGCATGGAAACTAAACTAGTGTGACGCCCCTGATTTGACCGTACACTAATCATACACGCAAACGTGTACGGCCAAGATCAGGGACTCACGGGAAGATATCACAACACAACTCTACAAATAAAATAAGTCATACAAGCATCATATTACAAGCCAGGGGCCTCGAGGGCTCGAATACAAGTGCACGATCATAGACGAGTCAGCGAAAGCAACAATATCTAAGTACAGACATAAGTTAAACAAGTTTGCCTTAAGAAGGCCAACACAAACTGGGATACAGATCGAAAGAGGCGCAGGCCTCCTGCCTGGGATCCTCCTAAACTACTCCTGGTCGTCGTCAGCGGGCTGCACGTAGTAGTAGGCACCTCTCGAGTAGTAGTAGTAGTCGTCGACGGTGGCGACTGGCTCCTGGGCTCCAACATCTAGTCACAGCAATTGAGTATAGAAAGGGGGAAAAGGGGGAGCAAAGCAACCGTGAGTACTCATCCAAAGTACTTGCAAGCAAGGAGCTACACTACATATGTATGCATTGGTATCAAATGGAAACGGCTATCATATGTGGACTGAACTGCAAAATGCCGGAATAAGAGGGGGATAGCTAGTCCTTTCGAAGACTACGCTTCTGGTAACCTCCATCTTGCACCAGGAGAAGAGAGGAGATGGTAAGTTCACCAAGTAACATCGCATAGCATAATCCTAACCGATGATCCTCTCCTTGTCGCCCTGTGAGAGAGCGATCACCGGTTGTATCTGGCACTTGGAAGGGTGTGTTTTATTAAGTATCTGTTTCTAGTTGTCATAAGGTCAAGGTACAACTCCGGGTCGTCCTTTTACCGAGGGACACGGCTATTCGAATAGATTAACTTCCCTGCAGGGGTGCACCACATTTCCCAACACACTCGATCCCCTTTGTCCGGACACACTTTTCTGGGTCATGCCCGGCCTCGGAAGATCAACACGTCGCAGCCCTACCTAGGCACAACAGAGAGGTCAGCACGCCGGTCTAAATCCTATGGCGCAGGGGTCTGGGCCCATCGCCCATTGCACACCTGCATGTTGCGAGGGCAGCCGGAGAGCAGACCTAGCAACCTCCATTACAAAGGAAGTTGCGTTACATGGTCCAACCCGGTGCACGCCGCTCAGTCGCTGACGTGACGAAGGCTTCGGCTGATACCACGACGTCGAGTGCCCATAACTGTCCCCGCGTAGATGGTTAGTGCGTATAGGCCAGTGGCCAGACTCAGATCAAATACAAAGATCTTGTTAAATGTGTTATCTTGAAATAGCCGCAAACGCCGACCAGGGCCAGGCCCACCTCTCTCCTAGGTGGTCTCAACCTACCCTGTCACTTCGCCACAAAGATCCACACAGAGGGCCGTTGGGACAAAGGTCCTTTCAGCCCCCAATCCGTGAATCACTCGCGGGTGCTCCACGAGCCGACCCGACTTTAGTCACCACATGTATCATGTATAAAGTATATAGTATATACCTGTGATCACCTCCCGAGTGATCACGGCCCGATAGTATAGCATGGTAGACGGACAAGTAGGTAGGGCCACTGATGATAAACTAGCATCCTATACTATGCATTAGGATTGCAGGTAAAGGTAACAACAGTAGTAGCAAGGACAGGCTATGCATCAGGATAGGCTTAACGGAAAGCAGTAACATGCTACACTACTCTAATGCAAGTAGTATAGAGAAGAGTAGGCGATATCTGGTGATCAAGGGGGGGGCTTGCCTGGCTGCTCTAGCAAGAGAGAGGGGTCGTCAACACCGTAGTCGAACTGGGGGTCGCCGGCAGTCTTGGGGTCTACCGGAAAGAAGTAACGGAGGGGAACACAATAAATAACAAAGCAACCAAAGCAACACAAGGCATAACATAGCAATACGTGGTGCTAGGTGTGCCCTAACACAGTACTAGGTGATACCAGGAAAGGAGGGAAACATCCGGGAAAGGATTCCCGGTGTTTCGTGTTTTCGGACAGATGAACCGGAGGGGAAAAGTTGCGAGTTCGATAGGTTAGGGATGTGTGGCAGACGAACGGGCTGCGTATTCGGATTCGTCTCGTCATTCTGAGCAACTTTCATGTACAAAGTATTTTCATCCAAGCTACGGTTTATTTTATATTTATTTTTAAAGATTTAATCAATTTTTTGAATTTATTTATCTATTTAATTCTAACATTATCCAAAATAGTGTATGATGAGTCATCATGACGTCAGCAGTCAACAGGGCGTTGACTCGGTCAATCTGACGTGTGGGTCCCGCGTGCCATACTCTGCTTATTCTAATTAAGGTTTAACTAATATAATTATTGTTTAATTAATTAACAATAGTTAATTAGGTTAACAAAACATGATTAATTAGGTTAATTGTTTAATTAATTAATTTTATTATTCTTCTTTTTTAATCTCTTTTTTTATGTTCCAGGGGCGGGCCGCCGGGCCCCATGTGCCATAGGCACAAGGGCCATAGTGGATTCGGGCAGCGATTAACGGGGCGGGCGCTGGTTGCGGGCGCTCGTGCCCGAGGCCACCAGGGGCGGGGAACAACCGCGCGCCCAGGAGGGCGCGCGTTGGCGGCCACGGCGCGGCTGGAGCCACGGGGGGTGGGGTTGAACCAGTTGCCGGACGCGGTGCAGAGGGGCGAGGTGGGACTGGCGGCAGAGGTAGGCAAGGGTGAGGCGTAGGTAGCGCGCGGGCCACAGCAGCAGGGGCGGTGCGGTCATGGGTGGCGCGTGGGCGTGCGCGGCTGCGGGGAGCCGCGACCAGGGAGGCTGCGTGGGGGGTGCAGGGGAGCGCCCGGGCAACGGCGGCCATGGGCGTGTGCGGAGGGCGACTGCGGCTTCGGTCGCGGCGGCGACGACAGCTACAAAACGGCGGTGAGGGTGCTCGAGCTCGAATCTGATCTCGGGAATAAACGGGGAAGTGGCGTAGCTCACATTGAGCCTGTAGATGTGCTTAGTGGTCTCAAGGAAGGCTCGGAGGTGCCGGAATCGACGGCGAAGCTTGACGAGGCGGACGAAGAACAAGGCGGTGCGGGGCTTGACGCGGTGGCTTCCGGGAGAGAGATGGCGTCCGCGAGGTGGTGGTGGGACGAGGCGGTGACACAGCAGCGTCGGTGCGATGAGCACGACATCCTGCGGAGCTCGGGGAAGACAGGCGCAGTGCCAGAGGGTGAGGAAGCAGGCCGGGAGAGGGCGGCGAGGACGAGGCATTCGGTGAGGTCCGGCGACGGGGCCAGGGCGGCACCAGGCGGCGGCATTAGGGACGAGTGCGATGGCGCCGGGGACGCGTCGGGGGCGGGCGTGAGCACCCCGATCCCGATCTGGATCGGGGGAGGGAGGGAGAGAGACGTGGGAGAGAGTGGGGGGATCGTGCGGGGTGAGTGGGGGGTGTGCGCTAGGGTTCCTGGGGTGGGGGCATGTAGGCCAGGCGCGGGGTGGGCCGGGTGATCAGCTGGGCCGGCCGACTGGGCTGAGGTCCAGTTGACCATAGGGGGCTGTTGTTTCTTTTTTTACCTTGCTTTGACTTTTCAATTTACTTTTCCTTATTTTCCTTTTACTGGTTTAATTTTATTTTGGTTTAGTAAAATATGATGATAGCTCCTAGAATAATGTTTCAGAATAGCCCACTACCACAAAAGGTTTTAACCCAAAATAAAATAGTTTAGTATTTGAGAAAATACCAAAGGCATTTAAATAATGTTTTGGCTACCATTTAAATCATTTTAGTACATTTATACATTATATAATAATGTGGATTCTTCATCATAATCACGTATGCATTATCTGGCACAACCCAAACATTTTGGTTTTAACTTGAAAACTTTTGAGGTTTTCCTTTATTTTAAATTTGAATTTGAATCGTTTTTGAACCATCACGAGATTAACAACAGTAACCGAGGTGACGTGGCATCATTAACGTGTGATTACTGTAGCCTAATTATCTGGGCGTCACAATTCTCCTCCACTACAAGAAATCTCGTCCCGAGATTTAAGAGGTGGTGTAAGGGGGGAAGTTGTGGTTGCGAAATTCTAACGGATCTTCTTGGTCTTGGTTGCTCTCCTCGAAGAGGTCGATCCATTACGTTGATGTCTCCATTTCTCTGCTTCAGTTCCTCATGATGAAGTCATCATCCTTTCTTCGGGAACTCCGTCGTGCCTATGAAAGGGATAAGGGTATCTATGAAAGAACAGACCTCTACAAGGTTGCTTATCCGGATAACAATATCAAGGAAGGTGGTGGAAAGTAACTCTCGGATTTGAAACTGAAGAAAATATCGAGAGCAAAGTAAGGAGGTATCATGGGAAGTTTTTGAGCGGGCAGGATATCGTTCAATGCCTGAAACAAAGTGTGAAAGGGGTCCTGAGCAACGAGAATAAGTATTGCGACTGATACCAGAATAGATCATCTCTAGGAAGCTGACCCATGGATTACATACGAAGTCAACGCGAGAAATAACTTTAGCAATAGGGGTGTACAGGAGAGTCAGGTTTCGATCCTATGGAGCTGAGGGTTATGGGCCCACCATGTGGGTTTAAAAAAATTAAGGAGGGCGTTGTGATCATGCATGATCATGATAGCAATGCAGGTCAGAGGAAAGCCTGTTAGTTATGTCGACGTCAACATCAGTACCAAGGGCGAGGGACGAAGAGAACAATTTTCCTGCTCGTTGAACGAGGCGGACCAATAGGCAAAGTTCTCGTCCATCGGTGGTTACTGGAATGCTATCGACAAATGCAACAGGGTCTTAGTGAAACGGTTGTACACCAAGGTGTTTACATAAGCAGAAGAATATTACTGCTTAGATCATATGGATCACAAGGAAGGTTAAACAAATCAATGGAGAGGAAAATGTGATCATCAGATCAAACAGAACAATGGAAAGGAAAATGTGTTTGACACATATTTCACGGTATACCTTCTCAAGGACAAACAGATCACGATACCCATGACAGGATATAATGTAGAAAACTCTTTAGGTAAGGGGAGAGAAATTTCAGGACATTACCCATACAGCGGTGTTTGGATAATTGAGCAACAAACATTTAACATTAGGCTTTAAATGTTCTTGTTGAAAATTGGAGTAACATATATATGCTTCGAGATAGCATTGACATGGTCTTCAGGCAAAGGTTAGACTTTGGAGACACAAAGGATCCATCAGGAATAACTTGTAGAATAAGTCTTACAATTTCCTCATGGAAGAATGGATAACCTTGCCAAAAAGGAATCTATAACCATAGGGCCTCCGGCCAGGTGTGTTAGGCACGACATCCCCTTACCGGGTCACATAAAGACCAATGTTATAACTATTGGAAATATGTTCCAACCATTATATCTGACCGAGATTCAGATCTGATTGGTGTCAGGATAACTCAGACTCAGTAGGCCTGAGGAGAAAAGGTGCAACACAAATTGACGAGATGTCATTATAGGATTCTCGGAAAATGAACTATGGAAACGAGTTCCGAACAAGGGTTCATCATTAAGCCAAGGAGAGGATGAGGAGGTGGCTGATGGACTCAGCGACATATCATCGAGATTTCCAAAGGATGGATTTCTACAATTATGTGAACAAGGACATAACATTTGTCAGACCAAATGATATAATGAGTTATGCTCGAGGAAAACATACACAGTTAAATGTTGGTTGAAAGGTGCACCCAAAATATGGGCTTAGGTAGCATGATCAATGTTAGAATGGTGTTTCGATAACCAATGGCCTAAGAATGAAATGTCGATCATTAACTTCAAAGCAATAGGGTTGCTAGAACTTTTGAATTCGCACCTCATAGTTCAATTGTCGGTTTTCCGGTTAGAAACAACACGGGGACCAAGGAATGAACGGAAATGGAAAGAAGTATCACTTGTACCAAGAATTCATAAGAGGTTAGGTAGTACTTGATATTATCGAGGTACCATGGTGTAATACTCGACGGAAGATCAAAGTAAAGGTTGGACTGGTGTAATGATCCACAGAAGACAAGTGCTTAAACTTGCCCGTGAAATGGGGTCAAAGAAGAACATATGGTCGAAACCACGATTGCAAAAGGCCGGATCCCAGATATAAGAACTTATACCAAGGGAAAAATTTAATTTAAGAGAAGCTTTAATGATAAGATCTACATCGTGTCCATGGGCATGAACACAAAGTTCAATGTCGACTCCCACCTCTTCAATGCATAACCTTTCATTCACTTCTCTAGATAAAAATGATTTCAGTGTCAAAACCTACCTGGTGAATTACCAGAGGAGTATGACCCGTGAAAACTTTCGAGTTCACACAGATTAAGAAAGGCATAGGTTCAACCCGTCAAGGTATCGTGGAAACATATACCACAAGCTTCGATCGTAAATACCACCAGCTCAAAAATAGAGCATGGTTGAGAAAACAGAGGATACAATTTACCAAAACCATTATGTATCCGAGGAAAAGCTCACAAGGTTATTAAGTAAGGAGGACACTGTCGAATAATAATCCAATAAAGGATCTGACGGTCCATAGCGGAGCTGATGTGAGCATCGACACACAATCAGTTGAAGAAAGGATGCAAGGGCATCAGATTATAGAACACCTGAATGATTCGATGCTTAGATATCAAAGGAATTATGATTTCCAAATAGAAGGATCAGAAGCAGACGCTCTGATCAAGGGTGGATAAGTTCAATAGACCTAAGAGTACAATTGACGGCAAACCGATTGGTCGAGAACAAGCTCATGTTCAAAAATGACGTCTGAGCCAGAAAGATAATTTAAAAGGATCAACTGATAATTGCGTGCATTCGCACTCATGTTGACTCATAGGATTAACTTTGGGGTTTCTAAGGATGCACCGAGTATTGCTAGACATGTGAAGGCATCCATAATGGAAGCGACAAGTAGAGAGCGATAACAGTCATGATTCTTGGATTATCAATAGTATTTCGAGGATGATTGTTAATCACATGAACAACTAGGGGGTGTGTTGATTTTGTTAAGTGCGAGAATTGTCCATAGGGTATTCAGTTGTCAAGGAGGAACCAGGCAGTAAGCTCAAAGGATTTTGAAGCATGTTGGTATTCCGGGTATATTGTTATAACCCTACTAATTGGGGATGGATGCAAGTATAACAACTGCAAGTAGTTATTCATAAGGGTTGATTTTGGAAGGTGAACTGCCATCTTTATGAACACAAGTTGTCGGGTTCATACGAGCTTCTCTCATCTCACTTGCATCATATATCATCATTATTGCGTTTCTCTCCGGGTGAAAGTGATAACGAGATCCTAATGTTAGATTTAGCAAAATTCATTTAACCCGAATAGAAGAGAGATCGGAGTCCCAGAGTATAAACAAGGAGTATGAGATCCACTACCATTCAATGGTCTTGTGCTCTTAAGCCCCACAGCCATGTAGTAAAAGTTTTTCACTGGCTAGCTCGTCTTCGGCAAGGTAGTTGGAAATTGGGTTTTCTTTAGTTAGTCTGCTCTGATACTAACTTTGTGACGCCCCCGATTTGACCCGTACACTAATCATACACGCAACGTGTACGACCAAGATCAGGGACTCACAGGAAGATATCACAACACAACTCTACAAATAAAATAAGGCACACAGCATCATATTACAAGCCAGGGGCCTCGAGGGCTCGAATACAAGTGCTCGATCATAGACGAGTCAGCGGAAGCAACAATATCTGAGTACAGACATAAGTTAAACAAGTTCGCGTAAGAAGGCTAGCACAAACTGGGATACAGATCGAAAGAGGCGCAGCTCCTGCCTGGGATCCTCCTAAACTACTCCTGGTTCGGTCAGCGGGCTGCATGTAGTAGTAGCACCTCCCAGTAGTAGTAGTCAGTCGTCGACGTGGTGGCATCTGGCTCCGGGGTCATGGTCGCAGCAATCGAGGTATAGAAAGGAGGGAAAAGGGAGCAAAGCAACCAGTGAGTACTCATCCAAAGTACTCACAAGCAAGGAGCTACACATACATATGTATGCACTGGTATCAAATGGAAAAGGCTATCATATGTGGACTGAACTGCAGAATGCCGGAATAAGAGGGGGGTAGCTAGTCCTTTAGAAGACTACGCTTCTGTTAACCTCCATCTTGTAGCAGAGAAGAGAGTAGATGGTAAGTTCACCAAGTAACATCACATAGCATAATCCTAACCGATGATCCTCTCCTCGTCGCCCTGTGAGAGAGCGATCACCGGTTGTATCTGGCACTTGGAAGGGTGTGTTTTATTAAGTATCCGTTTCTAGTTGTCATAAGGTCAAGGTACAACTCCGGGTAATCCTATTACCGAGGGACACAGCTATTCGAATAGATCAACTTCCCTGC
Source organism: Triticum urartu (assembly GCF_003073215.2). Taxonomy (NCBI): domain Eukaryota; kingdom Viridiplantae; phylum Streptophyta; class Magnoliopsida; order Poales; family Poaceae; genus Triticum; species Triticum urartu. Next base: position 154,512,726 of record NC_053027.1, read on the forward strand.
AGGGGTGCACCACATTTCCCAACACGCTCGATCCCCTTTGTGTGGGACACACTTTTCTGGGTCATGCCCGGCCTCGGAAGATCAACACGTCGCAACCCTACCTAGGCACAACAGAGAGGTCAGCACGCCGGTCTAAATCCTATGGCGCAGGGGTCTGGGCCCATCGCCCATTGCACACCTGCACGTTGCGAGGGCGGCCGGAGAGCAGACCTAGCAACCTCCATTACAAAGGAAGTTGTGTTACGTGGTCCAACCCGGCGCACGCCGCTCAGTCGCTGACGTCACGAAGGCTTCGGCTGATACCACGACATCGAGTGCCCATAATTGTCCCCGCGTAGATGGTTAGTGCGTATAGGCCAGTGGCCAGACTCAGATCAAATACCAAGATCTCGTTAAATGTGTTATCTTGAAAATAGCCACAAACGCCGACCAGGGCCAGGCCCACCTCTCTCCTAGGTGGTCTCAACCTAGCCCTGTCACTTCGCCACAAAGATCCACACAGAGGGCCGTTGGCACAAAGGTCCTTTCAGCCCCCAATCCATGAATCACTCGCGGGTGCTCCACGAGCCGACCCGACTTTAGTCACCACATGTATCATGTATAAAGTATATAGTATATACCCGTGATCACCTCCCGAGTGATCACGGCCCGATAGTATAGCATGGTAGACGACGGACAAGTAGGTAGGGCCACTGATGATAAACTAGCATCCATGTACTATGCATTAGGATTGCAGGTAAAGGTAACAACAGTAGTAGCAAGGACAGGCTATGCATCAGGATAGGCTTAACGGAAAGCAGTAACATGCTACACTACTCTAATGCAAGCAGTATAGAGAAGAGTAGGCGATATCTGGTGATCAAGGGGGGGGGCTTGCCTGGTTGCTCTGGCAAGAGAGAGGGGTCGTCAACACCAGTAGTCGAACCTGGGGTCGCCAGCAGTCTCGGGGTCTACGCGGAGAAGAAGTAACGAAGGGGAACACAATAAATAACAAAGCAAATCAATGCAACACAAGGCATAACATAGCAATACCGGTGCTAGGTGTGCCCTAGCACAGTACTAGGTGATACCAGGAAAGGGGGGAAACATCCGGGAAAGGATTCCCGGTGTTTCGTGTTTTCGGACAGATGAACCGGAGGGGAAAAGTTGCGAGTTCGATAGGTGGATGTGTGGCAGACGAACGCGGCTGCATATTCGGAATTCGTCTCGTCATTCTGAGCAACTTTCATGTACAAAGTATTTTCATCCAAGCTACGGTTTATTTTATATTAATTTTTAAAGATTTAATCAATTTTCTGAATTTATTTATCTATTTAATTCTAACATTATCCAGAATAGTGTATGATGAGTCATCATGACGTCAGCAGTCAACAGGGCGTTGACTCGGTCAATCTGACGTGTGGGTCCCGCGTGTCATACTCTGCTTATTCTAATTAAGGTTTAACTAATCTAATTATTGTTTAATTAATTAACAATAGTTAATTAGGTTAAAAAAACATGATTAATTAGGTTAATTGTTTAATTAATTAATTTTATTATTCTTCTTTTTTAATCTCTTTTCTTTATGTTCCAGGGGCGGGCCCCATGTGCCATAGGTACAAGGGCCATAGTGGATTCGGGCAGCGGTTAACGGGGCGGGCGCTGGTTGCGGGCGCTCGTGCCCGAGGCCACCAGGGGCGGGGAACAACCGCGCGCCCAGGAGGGCGTGCGCCGGCGGACACGGCACGGCGAGCCGTGGGGGGGACCGGTGGCCGGAGGCGGCACAGAGGGGCGAGGTGGGACTAGCGACAGAGGTAGGCGAGGGTGTGGCGCAGGCAGTGCGCGGGCCGCAGCAGTAGGGCGGTGCGGTCACGGGCGGCGCGTGGGCATGCGCGATTGCAGGGAGCCGCGACCAGGGAGGCTGCGGGGGGTGCAGGGGAGCGCCCGGACGGCGGCCATGGGCGTGGGCGGAGGGTGACTGCGGCTTCGGTCGCGGCGGCGACGACAGCTACGAAACAGCGGCGAGGGTGCTGGAGCTCGAATCCGAGCTCGGGAATAAACGGGGAAGTGGCGGAGCTCACATTGAGCCTGTAGATGTGCTTAGTGGGCTCGGGGAAGGCTCGGAGGTGCCGGAATCGACGGCGAAGCTCGACGAGGCGGACGAAGAGCAAGGCGGTGCGGGGCTCGATGCAGTGGCTTCCGGGAGAGAGATGGCTTCCGCGAGGTGGTGGTGGGACGAGGTGGTGACGCAGCGGCGGCGGTTGGCGTCGGTGCGACGAGCACGATGTCCTGCGGAGCTCGGGGAAGACGGGCGCGATGCCGGAGGGTGAGGAAGCAGGCCGGGAGAGGGCGGCGAGGATGAGGCGTTCGGCGAGGTCTGGCGACGGGGCAGGCGGCGGCATTAGGGACGAGTGCGATGGCGCCGGGGACGCGTCGGGGGCGGGCGTGAGCACCCCGATCCCGATCTGGATCGGGGGAGGGAGGGAGAGAGACGTGGGAGAGAGTGGGGGGATCGTGCGGGGTGAGTGGGGGGTGTGCGCTAGGGTTCCTGGGGTGGGGGCATGTAGGCCAGGCGAGGGGTGGGCCGGCTGGTCAGCTGGGCCGGCCGACTGGGCTGAGGTCCAGTTGACCATAGGGGGCTGTTGTTTCTTTTTTTTACCTTGCTTTGACTTTTCAATTTACTTTTCCTTATTTTCCTTTGACTCATTTAATTTTATTTTGGTTTAGTAAAATATGATGATAGCTCCTAGAATAATATTTCAGAATAACCCGAATAATATTTCAGAATAACCCACTACCACAAAAGGTTTTAACCCAAAATAAAATAGTTTAGTATTTGAGAAAATACCAAAGGCATTTAAATAATGTTTTTGGCTACCATTTAAATCATTTTAGTACATTTATACATTATATAATAATGTGGATTCTTCATCATAATCACGTATGCATTATCTGGCACAACCCGAACATTTTGGTTTTAACATTTGAAATTTTTTGAGGTTTTCCTTTATTTTAAATTTGAATTTGAATCGTTTTTGAACCATCGCGAGATTAACAACAGTAACGGAGGTGACGTGGCATCATTAACGTGTGATTATTGTAGCCTAATTATCCGGGCGTCACAACTAGCTAAAAGCTACAACTAATTTTTTTGGTTTTTCTTAAGGTTTTTCTAACACACAAGAAGAAGGCTTAGAAAAGAAAACAGACTAGCATGGATAGTAAAATGAAAAATATGAGCACTGACAACTGGCATGAGTGTGTGAACATGAATGTAATGTCGGTGAGAAATACGTACTCCCCCAAGCTTAGGCTTTTGGCCTAAGTTGGTCTATGCCCACGGATCGAAGCTACTCTCTCCGGTGTAAGGAGGAGTGTCCTCGGGGTGCCACTGGTTGGCGATCTCCTCCGGATCCCACTGATAAACAGACTATCGATAAGGGTCAAGCGGTGGCTCCGGCTTAGGCTCTGGAACTTGTGTCAGCCTCCAGTATGCATAAATGTCCTCGGGCAAGATGAGGTACGTGCCTAAAAGTAGGTTAAACAAAGAGGGTGTAGGCAAGATAATAGTCTCACAGTGAGTTTTATCAAATATCAAATTATACTTAAACATCTTCTTCTTATTTTTAACAATAAAGTCATGTGCTACCATACTCTTATAATCTAGAAAAACAGGGGGCATCAACTTTTCCTCTTTCTCATAGTGCCTAATAGGTATCTCAAAGTGTGCAGCAAGGCGTGAAGCAAAGATGCCTCCGAAAATGAGGCCTTTTGTACGGTTCAAACTTAATCGTTTAGCAATGATAGCGCCTAAGCTGAAAGTTGTATCACGAAACAAAGCATGGCGCGAAATGACTAGATCAGGAGCACTAAGATTTCCACTGTTCCCGCAACCAATTAAGCATATACTAGCAAATATTGCAAAGTAACGTAGAACAGGAAAATTTATACTAGTAATTCTCGCATCGGAAACTTTTCTTGTTTCCCCTACAGCAATTCTATCAATAAATCCGTCCACATCACTACAGTGTGGTTCCTCGATGCTGCCCATAGAGGGTATCTTGCAGACCCCACAAAAATCATGAAATGACATCTTCTTAACCTCATCATATAAGTGAAACTCCACTAAAGGTGGTGATTTCTTAGCATGGAAATAAAAAATTTGCACGAAAATATTAGTGAGTAGGAGATACTGTTCGCGTTGGTCGTGGAGGAAGTCGGTGAGGCCTACATTCTCAGCCAAGTAATAAAAGTCATCGTAAATTCTGGCAGCTCTCAAGAACTCATCACAAGGCCATTCGCACGGCCGAGCCTCCGCAGTGCAAGGAAGATTATATTTGGGCTTTTTATTCTCTTCATTTTGCTTATCCTTCGAGCTTCGGCTCGAAGAACCTCTCGACAACCTCTTCAACATTTTCTCCCTCTGAAAATTTCTGAAATTTTGTAGTGACTCAAAATAAAAGTGAACCAAACTCAACAAGATTGATAACAACTACTCCTACAAGTGCCAAGAGGCCATATCATGTATTAAAACTACTTTTGACTACATAAATTTGGCATGCAAGCTCAAGAACAGGGTCACCTAAGTAGCAAAAATTTGCAATAAATAAAGCACTAGAACAAAAACTAATTGGACCATTGGAAGAGTCACATACCGAAGAACAATCCCCTAAAGCAGTTTTGTGAATGGAGCTTTGAGCAAGGAGATCGAAAATGGCAGCAAGACGAGCTAGAACACGGGATTGAGCTATGGGAGGATTTTTCTAGAGGAAGGCGAAGTGTGTGGGTGCTGGAATAAGTGGAGGGGGTCCACGTGGGGTCCACGAGGCAGGGGGTGCGCCCCAGCGGGGTGGGTGCGCCCTGGACCCTCGTGGCCAGATGGTGGGTCCCCCTGGTGTGTTCTTAGTGCCAATAATTCTAAAATATTCTACAAAAAATCATATATCATTTTCAGGACATTTGGAGAACTTTTATTTTCGGGGTATTTTTTTATTGCAAGGATAATTCAGAAAGCAGACATAAAATACTATTTTTGCTTTATTTAATCTAAATAATAGCAAGTAAAAAAGAAGGTACAGAGAGTTGTGCTTTCTAACTTCATCCATCTCATGCTCATCAAAAGGAATCCACTAACAAGGTTGATCAAGTCTTGTTAACAAACTCTTTCCGAATAACATGAAACCGGAGAGTTTTCGAATAACACTAAGTTACCTCAACGGGTACATGCATGTCCCCAACAATAAGAATATCATATTTCTTCTTCACAGTAGGGAGAGGAAATTCAAAACCTCCAATAGTTATCGTTGAAATTTTTCCAATATAATTAATACTGTGGACTTGAGTTTGTTTCCTCGGAAAGTGTACCGTATGCTCATTACCATTAACATGAAAAGTGACATTGCCTTTGTTGCAGTCAATAACAGCCCCTGCAATATTCAAAAAGGGTCTACCAAGGATAATCGACATACTATCATCATCGGGAATATCAAGAATAACAAAGTTCGTTAAAATAGTAACGTTTGCAACCACAACAGGCACATCCTCACAAATACCGACAGGTATAGCAGTTGATTTATCGGCCATTTGCAAAGATATTTCAGTAGGTGTCAACTTATTCAAATCAAGTCTACAATATAAAGAGAGAGGCATAACATTAACACCGGCTCCAAGATCACATAAAACAGTTTTAACATAGTTTCTTTTAATGGAGCATGGTATAGTTGGTACTCCTGGATCTCCTAGTTTCTTTGGTATTCCACCTTTAAAAGTATAATTGGCAAGCATGGTGGAAATTTCAGCTTTCGGTATCTTTGTTTATTTATAACAATATCTTTCATATACTTAGCATAAGGATTCATTTTAAGCATATCAGTCAAATGCATACGCAAAAAGATAGGTCTAATCATTTCAGCAACGCGCTCAAAATCACCATCGTCCTTTTTCTTGAATGGTTTAGGAGGAAAAGGCATTGGTTTATGAACCCATGGTTCTCTTTCTTTACTGTGCTTCCTAGCAACGAAGTCTCTCTTATCATAACACTGATTCTTTGATTGTGGGTTATCAAGATCAACAACAGGTTCAATCTCTACATCTTTGTTATTGCTAGGTTGAGTATCAACATGAACATCATCATTAACATTATCACTAGGTTCATGTTCATTACCAGATTATGTTTCAGCATCAGAAATAGAAATATCATTGGGATTCTCAGGTGTGTCAATAGCAGGTTCACTAGAAGCATGCAAAATCCTATCATTTTTGTTTTTCTTCTTCTTAGAAGGACTAGGTGTATCAACATTAGTTCTCTGAGAATCTTGCTCAACTCTCTTAGGGTGACCCTCAGGATACAGAGGTTCCTGAGTGATGACCCACAAGTATAGGGGATCTATCATAGTCCTTTCGATAAGTAAGAGTGTCGATCCCAACGAGGAGCAGAAAGAAATGATAAGCAGTTTCCAGCAAGATATTCTCTGCAAGTACTGAAATAAGTGGTAACAGATAGTTTTGTGATATGATAATTTGTAACGAGCAACAAGTAACAAAAGTAAATAAAGTGCAGCAAGGTGGCCCAATCCTTTTTGTAGCAAAGGACAAGCCTGGACAAACTCTTATATAGAGAAAGGCGCTCCCGAGGACACATGGGAATATCGTCAAGCTAGTTTTCATCACGTTCATATGATTCAAGTTCGGTACTTTGATAATTTGGTATGTGGGTGGACCGGTGCTTGGATACTGTCCTTACTTGGACAAGCATCCCACTTATGATTAACCTCTATTGCAAGCATCCGCAACTACAACAAAAGTATTAAGGTAAACCTAACCATAGCATGAAACATATGGATCCAAATCAGCCCCTTACGAAGCCATGCATAAACTAGGGTTTAAGCTTCTATCACTCTAGCAACCCATCATCTACTTATTACTTCCCAATGCCTTCCTCTAGGCCCAAATGATGGTGAAGTGTCATGTAGTCGATGTTCACATAACACCACTAGAGGAGAGACAACATACATCTCATCAAAATATCGAACGAATACCAAATTCACATGACCACTAATAGCAAGACTTCTCCCATGTCCTGAGGAACAAACGTAACTACTCACAAAGCATATTCATATTCATAATCAGAGGGGTATTAATATGCATATAGGATCTGAACATATGATCTTCCACGAATTAAACCAACTAGCATCAACTACAAGGAGTAATTAACACTACTAGCAACCTACTAGCACCAATCCCGACTTGGAGACAAGAATTGGATACAAGAGATGAACTAGGGTTTTGAGAGGAGATGGTGCTGATGAAGATGTTGATGGAGATTGCCCTCTCCCGATGAGAGGAGCGTTGGTGATGACGATGGTGATGATTTCCCCCTCCCGGGGGGAAGTTTCCTCGGCAGAATAGCTCTGCCAGAGCCCTAGATTGGTTCCGCCAAGGTTCCGCCTCGTGGCGGTGGAGTTTCGTCCGAGAAGATTGCTTATGATTTTTTTCTCATCGAAAGACTTCATATAGCAGAAGATGGACATCGGAGGGCCACCAGGGGGCCCACGAGGTAGGGGGCGCCCCCACCCTCGTGGGCAGGGTGTGGCCCCCCTGGTGAACTTCTTGCGCTCAGTATTTTTTATATATTCTGAAAACGTCTTCCGTGAAGTTTCAGGACTTTTGGAGTTGTGCAGAATAGGTCTCTAATATTTGCTCCTTTTCCAGCCCAGAATCCCAGCTGCCGGCATTCTCCCTCTTTATGTAAACCTTGTAAAATAAGGGAGAATAGGCATAAGTATTGTGACATAATGTATAATAACAGCCCATGATGCAATAAATATCGATATAAAAGCATGATGCAAAATGGACGTATCAACTCCCCCAAGCTTAGACCTCGCTTGTCCTCAAGCGAAAGCCGAAATCGAAAAATATGTCCACATGTTTAGAGATAGAGGTGTCGATAAAAATAAAATACGGACATGAGGGCATCATGATCATTCTTAGAACAGCAACTTATATAATTCTTGTCATATGATTTCCTATGCTAGGGTAATAATTCAATCACAATTTCAAATATGAATCGTAAACTTCATTGAAAACTAACAAACTATAATCTCAGTCATTGGAGCAATTGCAATTTATCATAACATAGGAAAGAGTCAATGTATAAGAGCTTTTCAGCAAGTCCACATACTCAACTATCATATAGTCTTTCACAATTGCTGACACTCACGCAATACTTATGGGGATGGAGTTTTAATCGGACACAGAGAAAGATCGGGGCTTATAGTTTTGCCTCCCAACGTTTTACCTCAAGGGTAATGTCAACAATAATAGTTCATGAAAACTCACATCCAATTAGCCATATATACTAGGATCTTTCCAACATACTATGCTTGCCAAAGGATAAAATGTAAAAAGGAAGGGTGAAGATCACCATGACTCTTATGCAAGGTAGGAGATAAAAGTAAAAGATAGGCCCTTCGCAGAGGGAAGCAGAGGTTGTCATGCGCTTTTATGGTTGGATGCACAAAATCTTAATGCGAAAGAACGTCACTTTATATTGCCACTTGTGATATGGACCTTTATTATGCAGTCTGTCGCTTTTATTTCTTCCATATCACACGATCGTATAAAGCTTATTTTCTCCCACACTAATAAGTCATACATATTTAGAGAGCAATTTTTATTGCTTGCACCGATGACAACTTACTTGGAGGATCTTACTCAATCCATAGGTCGGTATAGTGGACTCTCATGGAAAAACTGGTTTAAGGGTATTTGGAAGCACAAGTAGTATCTCTACTTGGTGCGATGAATTTGGCTAGCATGAGGGGGAAAGGCAAGCTCAACCATGTTGGATGATCCATGACAATATAATTTATCTCAGATGTAAGAAAACATAACCCATTACGTTGTCTTCCTTGTCCAACGTCAACTCTTTAGCATGTCATATTTTAATGAGTGCTCACAATCATAAAAGATGTCCAAGATAATATATTTATATGTGGAGACCTCTCTTTCTTTATTACTTCTTATTAATTGCAACGATGACCAAAACTATGCTTGTCAACTCTCAACAACTTTTATTCATCATACTTTTTCTATGTGAGCTCATTACTCTCCATAAGATCCATATGATTTCTTTGTTTCTTTTTATTTCTTTCTCTTTTATTTTATTCACTTAGGATCATGGCAAAATAATCAAGCCCTTGACTCAACACTAATCTTTATTATCTATAGCTCACGGACTCGATTACATAGAGGGATCATAAAGCAAAGCTCAAAACTAGATCATGCCATAAACTTTATTCTACTAGATCAAGATATTACCAAAAGGATCGAACTAAGAAAAATGATAAATATAAAAGTGATGGTGATACGATACCGGGGCACTCCCCCAAGCTTGGCAGTTGCCAAGGGGAGTGCCCATACCAGGTACTCAATTCTTCATTGTCGGTGAAGAAGGTGGAGTTGTTGATGATGGATAGTCGCACATCGTGCGTAGGAGGTCTTCTAACTTGTGGATAATGCCTTTGAGTTCGATGATATGCTCCTTCAACAAAATATTTTCACATGTGAGATACTTATTTTGTATACGAGATAACTCGATCATCTTGAAAGCTTCGATCTCAATTGGGGTAAGAAGATTGTGAACAAGTTGAAGGATGTCTTCTGTTGCCGGAGCTTGGTCCTCCGTGGCCTTCTTGATCCCTTCATCCTTGTTGATCTCCATGGGTTCTTCTCTCTTCAGCTCTATCTTCATTAGCCAAGCATCGTTGCCCTCACTGTTGGAGGAGGAGGGAGACGACATGATGTTTAGCTTCGACAACCCTGGCAGAAAACAGCTCGAAACAAGAACAAGAGATTTTTGCGTGATACGGTAGTCAAACCTTCGGGGGGTTATATAATGAATTTTTACCGACCAAAATACGTGTCGTGTACAAAAACGGAGTCCGGAGAGCGCACGAGGTGCCCACGAGGTAGGGGGCGCACCCAGGGGGTAGGGTGCGCCCTCCACCCTCATGGAGCCCTCGTGTCCTTCCCGGACTGCTTCTTATTTTTCTAAATATTCCAAAACGGAGAAATATTGCCTTAAAAAATGTTTTGGAGTCGGTTTACTTACCGTACCACATACCTATTCCTTTTCGGAGTCTGAAACGTTCCGGAAAGTGTCCCTTATGTATTCCTCCGAGGTTACGGTTTCAATAACATTGGTTTCAACATTTATGGGATTACCTGAGATATAATGTTTGATTCTTTGACCGTTCACCACCTTCGGACTTGTGCCTTAGAAGCTGTTGATTTTTATGGCACCGGAACGATAGACCTCCTCGATAATGTAAGGACCTCCCCATTTAGAGAGAAGTTTTCCTGCACAAAATCTTAAATGAGAGTTGTATAGCAATACATAATCACCTACATTAAACTCACGCTTTTGTATCCTTTTATCATACCATCTTTTAACTTTTTCATTAAACAACTTGGCATTTTCGTAGGCTTGGGTTCTCCATTCATCGAGTGAGCTAATATCAAATAACCTCTTCTCATCGACAAGTTTAAAATCATAATTGAGCTCTTTAATAGCCCAATATGCCTTGTGTTCTAATTCGAGAGGTAAGTGACATGCTTTTCCATAAACCATTTTATACGGAGACATACCCATAGGATTTTTATATGCCGTTCTATAGGCCCATAATGCATCATCAAGTTTCTTGGACCAATTCTTTCTAGATCTATTAACAGTCTTTTGCAAAATTAATTTGAGTTCTCTATTACTCAATTCTACTTGACCACTAGACTGAGGGTGATAAGGGGATGCAATTCTATGATTAACATCATACTTAGCAAGCATTTTACGGAAAGCACCATGAATAAAATGTGAACCACCATTAGTCATTAAATATCTAGGGACTCCAAATCTTGGAAAAATAACTTCTTTAAGCATTTTAATAGAAGTGTTATGATCAGCACTACTAGTTGGAATAGCTTCTACCCACTTAGTAATGTAATCAACAGCAACTAAAATATGTGTATATCCATTAGAGGAAGGAAAAGGTCCCATATAGTCAAAGCCCCAAACATCAAATGGTTCAATAACGAGTGAATAGTTCATAGGAATTTCTTGACGTCTACTAATACTACCAATTCTTTGACATTCATCACAAGATAAGACAAACTTACGGGCATCCTTGAAGAGAGTAGGCCAATAAAAACCAGATTGCAATACCTTATGTGCAGTTCTATCTCCAGCATGGTGTCCTCCATAAGCTTCGGAGTGACACTTGCGTAGGATCTGTTCCTGTTCATGCTCAGGTACACAACATCTAATAACACCATCTACTCCTTCTTTATAAAGATGTGGGTCATCCCAAAAGTAATGCCTCAAATCATAGAAGAACTTTTTCTTTTGCTGGTATGTGAAACTAGGTGGTATAAACTTAGCAACAATGTAATTAGCATAATCAGCATACCATGAAGCAGTATGAGAAGCATTTATGACATTTAATTGCTCATCAGGAAAGCTATCATCAATAGGTAGTGGGTCATCAAGCACATTTTCTAACCTAGACAAGTTGTCTGCAATGGGGTTCTCAGCTCCCTTTCTATCAACAATATGTAAGTCAAATTCTTGTAGCAAGAGAACCCATCTAATAAGTCTAGGTTTAGAATATTTCTTTTCCATAAGATATTTAATAGCAGCATGATCAGTGTGAATAGTTACTTTAAAATCAACAATATAAGGTCTGAACTTATCACAAGAAAATACAACTACTAAGAATTCTTTTTCAGTAGTAGCATAATTTCTTTGAGCATTGTCTAGGGTTTTACTAGCATATTGAATAACGTTTAATTTCTTATCAACTCTTTGCCCTAGAACAGCACCTACAGCATAATCACTAGCATCACACATAATTTCAAAGGGGTAAATTCCAATCAGGTGGCTGAATAATAGGTGCAGAGATCAATGCTTTCTTAAGTATTTCAAATGCTTCTACACAATCATCATCAAAGACAAATGGTATATCTTTTTGTAATAAATTAGTCAGAGGCCGAGAAATTTTTGAGAAGTCCTTAATGAACCTCCTATAAAATCCGGCATGACCAAGGAAACTTCTTATACCTTTGGTGTCCTTGGGGCATGGCATCTTTTCAATAGCATCAACCTTGGGTTTATCAACTTCAATACCTCTTTCAGAAACTTTATGCCCCAAGAAAATACCTTCATTAACCATAAAGTGGCACTTTTCCCAATTCAAGACAAGATTAGTTTCTTCACATCTCTGCAAAACTCGATCAAGGCTGCTCAATCAATCATCAAAAGAAGATCCATAGACGGAGAAATCATCCATGAAAACCTCACAAATCTTTTCACAAAAGTCAAAGAATATAGCCATCATGCATCTTTGAAAGGTAGCAGGTGCATTACATAAACCAAAAGGCATACGTCTATAAGCAAAAGTACCAAAAGGGTAAGTAAAAGTAGTCTTTGATTGATCCTTGGCTGACACGGGTATTTGAGAGAAGCCAGAATAACCATCTAGAAAGCAAAAATGTGTATGTTTGGATAATCTTTCTAGCATCTGATCGATAAAAGGTAAGGGGTAATGATCCTTTTTAGTGTTGCAGAAATCAATTACCATCCTATAACCTGTAATAATTATTTGGGGAATCAATTCATCTTTATCATTAGGAACGACAGTAATACCTCCCTTCTTAGGGACACAATGGACAGGACTTACCCACTGACTATCAGCAACGAGATAAATTATATCTGCCTCAAGGAGCTTTAGTATTTCCTTTCTTACCACTTCCTTCATTTTAGGATTCAGCCATCGTTGATGATCACGAACTGGTTTAGCATCTTCTTCCAAATTTATTTTATGTTGACATAGAGTGGGACTAATGCCCTTAAGATCATCAAGAGTATACCCAATAGCAGCACGGTGCTTCTTCAGAGTTTTCAATAATCTCTCTTCCTCATGCTCTAAAAGGTTAGCACCAATAATAACAGGATATATCTTTTTCTCATCAAGATAAGCATATTTAAGAGTATCAGGCAACGATTTAAGCTCAAACACGGGATCACCCTTGGGTGGAGGAGGATCCCCTAGGATTTCAACAGGCAAACTGTGTTTCAGAATAGGTTCCTATTTAAAGAATACTTCATCTATTTCCCTTCTTTCATTCATAAACATATCATTTTCATGGTCTAGCAAATATTGTTCTAAAGGATCACTAGGAGGTACGGCAATAGAAGCAAGACCAATAATTTCATCCTTACTAGGTAATTCTTCTTCATGGTGTTGTCTACTAAATTTAGAGAAATTAAATTCATGAGACATATCATCTAAACCGATAGTAACAACATCCTTTTTGCAATCTATCTTAGCATTAACAGTGTTTAAGAAGGGTCTACCAAATATAATGGGACAAAAGCTATCTTTTGGGGAACCAAGAACAAGAAAATCAGCAGGATATTTAGTTTTCCCACACAAGACTTCAACATACCTAACAATCCCCATTGGTGAAATAGTATCTCTATTGGCAAGTTTAATTATGACATCAATATCTTCTAACTCAACAGGTGCAATATCATGCATAATTTCTCTATATAGGCTAATAGGTATTGCACTAGCACTGGCACCCACATCACATAAACCATGATAACAATGATCTCCTATTTTAACAGAAATAACAGGCATGCCTACCACATGTCTAGGTTTATCTTCAGCACAAGGTTTAGCAATTCTAGCAGTTTCATCATAGAAATAAATAACATGCCCATCAATATTATCATCCAAGAGATCTTTAACAATAGCAATATCAGGTTCAACTTTAATTTTCTCAGAAGGTGTATAAGTTTTAATATTGCTTTTACGAACCATAGTTGAAGCTTTAGCATGATCCTTTATTCTGACAGGAAATGTGGTTTCTCAACATAAGAAGTAGGAACAATAGGATCATTATAAGTGATAGTCTTTTCTTCAACTTTAATAGGTGCAGCTACTTTTACTTCTATGGGAGTATGATATTTAAACCACTTCTCCTTGGGGAGATCAACATAAGTAGAAAAAGATTCATAGAAAGAAGCTACTATATCAGAGTCAAGTCCATATTTAGTGCTAAACTTACAGAAAACATCGGTATCCATAAAAGATTTAACACAATCAAACCTAGGTGTCATACCTGACTCCTTACCTTTGTCGAGGTCCCAATCTTCAGAGTTGCGTTTAATTCTTTCCAATAAATCCC